>NW_008662964.1:20085-39049 GCF_000695815.1 Acanthisitta chloris
AAGGTCAGCTTCTCCAGGGAAGCAACAGGGCAGTGGGAAGCTGCAGAGTGGGTGCCATGGGTGGCTGAATTGTAAATCTTTAGGGCACCTAATATCAATTATTATCTTAAGACCACTGTAAGGTAACACAGCCCATTGTGAACCTTCTGTGCAATGAAACCCTATGTGGAGTTTCAACTGAAGCAACCAAAACTGATGACTCTTTCAGGTAGTAACTAACTCCAAGTTTCTTGTCATCAATCTTAGCAAGAAACTAAGCATACGTCCTTAGAAAAGGGCATCACTATTGCTTGTCTTGTAGACTTTGGATTTTGTTCAGCATGGGTATATTTTCAGTCCCACCAATCTGCTGCTGAGGTCAAACAGCAAAACTAAATGCAGTGATCTTCCTTCAACTGACTGGTACCCATTTTTAAGTTGCTCAGCTTGTTGTACATTTGTATACAAGGAAAAGCAAAAGCATTAGTCCATTCCTGCAAATGATCTGCTGACAAGAGAATAGTTCCCAGAAAGAGAGTTCATCCACCTCCAACAACATATTTTTTTCCAACAGCTGGGTTTTAAACTCTTTCTAGTCCACTAAACAATTCAAACTAAACTTCTTTGCTACAGTACTATTTTCTCAATTGTCAACACAGAAAATAATGGCACATAGGGCATCACTGGTCACTTCTCAGTGCTCCCATCCTTCCAGTTAGACTATATAGACAAGCCTGTTTGCAAGAGAAGTGGGTATTGCTAATATGACAACAAGCACCACTACAATTTTAAGAATGCAAAAGTGCTGAGGCAATTTTATCATTTTGCATCAGAGTCAGAAAAAACCTGTCACCTCAATATTGCCCTCAAATCCAGAGTAATGATTAGCTTCATTCCCAAGGACCACTGAGGGGAGAGACTGACTTATAAAGTCAAGGAAAGGATGGTCAGTTCAGACACTTTGCAACCCTGAGCCTGCATTGAACTCCATACACTCAGGATTCTCTATGCAAATCCATGCTGGAGACAAGACCATGCATGCTGCAAAAAGACAGTTCCAGAATGAGTTCTCTCTTCTCCTGGACATGCTCAAGATTTAGCACAACACATTGCTGTACTTCTCCTAACCCATCACAAGCATGACTAGCTCTTGCACAGCTGCCACACACTGGAGTTGTTAGACCATTTGTACTCAAAAGTATCCCACCAATTTGCAGAGTTCTGCTGCTGCCTGAGATTAGCTGTTCCCTTCACATATATTAAAACACTGGCTGCATTTTCCTTTCTTATTGATTTTTGACATCATAAAAAAGGCTATAGCCATGGTCATTATTTGTTCTTAAAGGTATTCCAGGATTTCTTCAGGACATATGATGTCCTAAAGAGTATGAATGTACAGCAGGACCATTATATTCCTCTGGCCATTACATGTAAAATACAATAGTGTCACTAGACTGACTGTCCAAGGAAATGAAGGAGAAAAATGTCATGATCCCATTGCTAATGTAAACTGGAGAGACAAACTACACTTCAGTCACTCCTACACATCCACCCCTCCCTCTCCTGCTTCCAATAATCATAATGGTCCATATATGACAGCTGACCTGGATTTCCATTTTAGTTTTTCTAAAGTGCAAAAATACCCTAAACTAACTCTGTGTAACTAAAACACAAATTTAAAGCCACCCTCCCTGCTACTCCAAATGAGCAGCAGCTGTGGCTAGGAACGACATATATGGTTTTACAATAAATTCCTGTCTGGATTTTGGTCAGGAATTTTGTTTGACCAGTGCCAGTAACTGTAAAAACTGTCAGTATAAAATATATCAATTGGAAAGGGATCTACAGGAAAAGGAAGCAAATGATGCAGATGGAATTATTTTGGCACGGAAAACGTCTGAATTCAACCTAAAGTGCAGATGCTGCCTCTCAGTTACATCTTTAGCCTTCATAAAACCATCAGACATTTGAAAAGATGACCATTCCAAAGGCCCCTATGTCTAATATGCTGAGGACAGTGCTTCCAAAGAGAGTTGTCTGGGGTTGCTTTCTTTGGACAATCTGCAGGGCTCTTCCTTGGAGGTCATTCAGGGGAATAAAAGTTGCTATTATGGATTATTCAAAAGTAATAAGTGTATGCTAATTATTAATGACAGCTTTACAAATGTTACAGCAACATATGTCATGCTGCTCCTATATGGGCAAAGCAAACATGGCAACCCCTTCAGCAGTGTGAGCACCAATTTCCCCTTACAGGGATACCGCATTAAAACACTTGAGTTTCACTCCAGGTTAACAGGTCTCAATCCAGGCTCTTTTGTTCTCCATTTGCCTCAAGGATCCTTTCTTTTCCTGCATTTGACTGTGGACCACCTGCTGCTGTTTCACAAATGTCCTACCAGTCTACAGCTCTTGGATATACAGATTGAACTGACAAACTATTCCACTTCTCTGATGATCACTACAGCCTACTTCATCTCTTATTGTGACTTCTAACTGTAAGCGCAGGAGCTCAGAAGATGCTGAAAGCTGGTAAAAAGCTTAAGAAAAATGTGTCCTTCATCTGTCAAATTAGGGCAGAAATCAGTCAAGCAGCCCTCTAATGAGGCAAGTGGCATTTCCTGCAAGAGGCAATGGCATACATTTTTTCGGGGTATGCAACAATGTGGAAGTTCAAGGAAAACAAGGCCAGCAAAATATTCAAAACTCACAGTAAGAGAAGAGATAATTTCATGTTTTGGCAAAGACCAGAAAAAGAGCCTCAGCTGGAGCCTTCTTAATTATAGAAGGAAAAGCATAGTTCTCTGTTCATTTAAGAATAGGAAATGCCTCTTCCCCAGGAGAAAATTGCCTGCAGATGAAGCATTCCCTCATACCGCAAGGAGGAAAAATCAACATTCCCAAACTCTCCTTTGAGGTCTGGCTTGTATCTAGTGGCTAAAGCAGACCAGAAGAATGCTGTTTTGACTGATCACAGACAGACATTCACAATCTCCTCTGTCAGAGTTTGAACAGAGGTGATCTCCCTGCTGCTTGCGCAGCAAGTGCAAAGATGCTGCCACCAGCTCCAGCCATTCCCACACTGCTGCTGCAGGCAATAGGTAACTGAGGATGAAGCTAAACAGCAGAGGAAAAACAATGGAAATAAAATAAAAGTGATTCTATTCTTCAGTACTTTTCTGGCAGTTGCTGAAGGGGAAAACCAGGGGCTATTGCCAAAACCCAGACTGGTTTTGCTTCAGAGTCCAAATATGTCAGAGGAATTTTAGAAGGACTCTGGTATGTTTCCAGTCCCTCGGCTGAAAAAGCTGCAGGTCCTCTGCATGTCCAGGGATCCTCTTCTTGCAGTGTTTCTGCCTGGCAGTGGAAATTCAATCTAAATCCTACATTCCCCAGGTCTTGCCATGAGACAGCGGTCTATACAAGCTGGAACTTCAGCCACATGCTGAATTCCTGCGTGTTTCAATGGAATTTCCTGCTTAAATCTCTTCTTAGCCCCCTAAGAGAGCATCTTTGGTTTGCTCTGTATCACAAAATCAACTTCACAGAGGGTACACAGCTGGAGCACTGCAGATAGACATGCAGGGTATCACACAGGAGATGCAGGGGCTATGGCTGACGAGAATTCTTGTAATGCTAGGAGCTTTGTCAGGGACCAGATACTTTTGCTCTACTACACTATAATCATCCCAATCTCCCTGCCAGGAAGTAAATACACTTAATATATGCAAACTAGTCCATGAAGCTGGACGGATTAGATAGTGGCTTCAGCAGGTACCTGCTGCTATGCCAATCCATAGGTTTTTGGGATCTGACAATAAATTTATCCATTAATACCTGCCAAGTTGCATACTGCTGCTGCAGCAATGCCAGCACATCACACTGCAGATGCTACTGTGGCAGCTGGAAAGAGTCTGGCAGCCCAAAACAAGAGGAGCAGTAGCACCTATAGAAGAGAAGGGTGATGCAGTGGGAAGCAGGGAACTCCACGGTCACCACCCTGTTGCTACCCTGAACCTTAATGTTTGCCCCGATGAGTGACAGATCCACCTTCCAATCCAATCTTCCCTCAGATTTCAGATGGTTTGTATGCAGACACCCAGGCCAGAGTGGGGCAGGGAACATACCCTGATGTTGGCTGTGAGGAGATTAAGGCCAACTTTGTCCTGATGTTGTAACACTCATCCTGGTGCCTCAAAATTAAACCAGTGAAAAGCAACTGGTCAGTGAGGAGTGAAGTAGTGACCCTTCCTGTCTCCATGTCTTTTTTTTGAGCATTCACTTCCCTCTGGATTCTCTGATACCTAAACAGGGCTTGCACTGGATTACTCCTGCTCTTTTTATTCGCCTGTTTGCATGCAAGGAATGTCATGTCTCTAAGACTTTTAATTTACTGTCAAACTTTGTTGAAACTGGCTCAAGTTATCAGGCAGAGGAGTGCTGGAGAGACGTGATTATATTCCCAAATGCTGATGTGAACAAATGAACCTGGCGTTTATCCTTAGGCTAAAATTCCTGTTCTCTAAAATACTCCTGGCTGATGTCTGGTTTACAGCTTCACATCCAAAAAAAAATATTCCAGAGGGAAGCAATTCAATGGAAGATACAAAGCAAACATCCTTCCACTCTGGATATGCCAGGGCAACTGGGGAAGGATGCTTACCAGATTACAGAGTCAGCAACATGTACAGGATTTGCGGCTGGAGGAGAGGAGAAAGTGAACTCTGTCAAAGAACTCTCAGCCAACTGCTGCCTGGTGGTTCAGACTCCTACAACACGTCACGTGGGTGCAACCCACTGTTCATGCAGGGGCTGTGACTGCCTGCAGTCTCCATGTGCAGTGCACCCACATCCTACAGGAAAATGTTTCATTCAGAGCAGGAAAATAAAAGAAGAAAAACCTCCTTCTGTGAAGCAGGTGACAGATGCTTCCAAGATGCAGCCTATGAAGCAAAAGATGATTTTCTATTCCTTTATTGTAATAAGGAAGGAAGGATAAAGTAAATATTAAGCCAAAACATCCATGGACAATGGGCCTGGGGAAGGGGCAGTCAGCAGTGCAAGAGGCACTTAATGACAATGATTGCAATTTAGCAACCCAGCACCAGGACGTGACTCTAAAGATTCACAGTTTATTTCCAGTTCTGCCACTCACCTACTGTGTGACTCCAGCAAGCCCATCAGTCTCTCTGACAGGCCTCCCTCTTGCTCTTTTTCTGACTCATCTATTAGATAACAAGCAGTCTTTTCCCCTTTCAGGCACTATCTCATAGAGTGAGCTTATTTAAACAGGAAGTCCTGATTCCACATGAAGCCACTTCACTGAGTGGCTGAGAAAGTTCAGGATGCACGTAATCACAGGACACCAGGTTGCTGCACACATGTGAACACTGCAGCACTCAGGCAGACCATGGGGAATAAAAAGGGAGCAGACCCTATTTTCCATTTCTGCATGGAAACACCCCAGAACTCTTCACACTAGCGTCAACAGGGAGCAAAATTTGTCCACAGGGGATTCTAAGTTAGGCAGCCCAGAACAAGACATACATAAGGATTTTACAGAGTATGATATTAGAGAAATATCACACTCTGGAGAAAGCTCTCAGTGTTCAGAATCACAGAAAATAAGGCTGGAGGGGGCTTCTAGGAAGCTCTTCTGCATTAAAGCTTAAATTTCAAATCACAGTCTACTGGGTTTGGCATTCACAAAAGTTATTACAGCTTGTTTATTGAAATGCGTTTACTCTCTACTTTCAGCAGAAGCTTACTTTTGCCACAATCTACTTACATTTAACATTCTGGGGAGACAATCATGGTTTGGGATCACTACACAAAAGCAATTGTGATCAAGCAAGTTCTTTTTGCCTTCTCCTTCCCTCGGTATGCAAGGCAGGGGCATCATGACTGCTTTGAGTAGTTCCTCTTTTGGAGGAGATACTACAAAGACACATTTGGGTCCTGCCAAATATCAAAGGAGCAGTACTAAATCCTGACTATTAGCTCAGAAACTACCTAGTGCTTCTGACCCACAGTGACATTTAGCAGACAACCAGACTGGCCTGAGCCCATGAACCCCACCCCAGTTAGCAGGCCCTGCTCCCGCCAGCAGCCCAAGGCTCAGCCTGACAGACCTCAGGGACCTGGAGCTCCATGTGTGCTGCCCCTGCTGACCTGGGTGCCAAGCACATTGGCAGTATCCCCTGAGTAACAACCAGCATCTTGCAGCTCTTAACACTCTCACCAGGCTACACCTGACCCAGCTAATGCCAGCCTTTGCTGGCAATTTAGTAATACTTCAATAATTAATTACTAACAACGGAGGGTGGAAGAGGGAGCTTGTTTTGTTTTGAAGTCCAATTACCCAAGGATTTGAAGAGAAATCCAGGAACTGCAAGTGAAAACTGAGGAAACTCTTCACTAACTGTGGGGCTGTTTCCAAGACTGCCTTTTCCAGTCACGTGATCACACTGTACAATGGACATTTTGGGTGACCAAAACAGTAGTGATATTGTTATGCTTCCATGGAAGCTGGCTGCTTCTGTTCAGCCACTTGTTTTCATCCTTTTAAGCAAAAATATAGATGACCTAAAGATAAGCTGCTCATTAAAGAAAGGGATGAAATTCCTACAGCATTGCTTCCTTTTGGCACTCCTATATTCAAGAAGAGGGAAGATATGAGAACTAAAGGCTGGTCAGCCTGACCTTGATCCCTGGGAAGGTGATGGAGCACATACTCCTGGGAACCACTTTTAAATATATGAAGAACTAGAAGGTGATTCTGAGTAGATGTATAGATTTATGGAGGGGAAATTGGATTTACCCAGCCTAATAGCCTTGTACAATGAGGAGGACATGCTGGGTGAGGGGAGAGCAACAAACATTGTTTATGCTGACTTCAGCAAGGCTTTTGACACTGCCTCTCAAACATCCTCTGGGACAGAGGAAAGACAGCCTAGATAAGCAGATAGTGGAGTGGACTGATAACCAGCTGAAGCACTGTGCTCCAAGCCCTGCTGGAGGTCAGTCACTAGGGCCTTACCCCAGGGGACAATACTGTTTAGTGTCTTTATTAGTGAGCTGGATTATGGGTCAGAGGGCACTCTCAGCCAGTTCATAGCTCATACAAAACTGGAAAGGGTGGCTGATGCTCCTGAGGGCTGTGCTGTCATCCAGAGGGACCTGGACAGGCTGGAGAAGTGTGCAGGCAGCAAACTCATTAACATCAACTAAGGGAAACGAAAAGCCCTGCTTAGGTCTAGGAAGTAATAGCTACATATTAGGAAAGAATAGGAAGGAAGGTAGGAATAACCTAGGAAGGAATAACCCCACATACCAGCATATACTGGGCTGACCAGCTAGAAAGCAGCTTGGCTGAGAAAGACCTGTTGATCCTGGTGGACACCAAGCTGAAGTCCACAATGCACCCCTGTGGCATGGAGCACCAACAGCATCCTGGGCTACATCAGAAGAAGCGCTGCCAGCAGGCAGAGGAAGATAATCCTACTCTGCTCAGCACTGGTGAGACCCATCTGGAGTGCCTGGTCCAGTTCTGGACTGCTCAATACAATGAAGATACAAACTTCCTGGAGCAAGTCCAGTGAAGGCCAGCTAGGATCATTTAAGGGACTGCAGCACCTGATCTACAAAGAGAGACTGAAAGAGATGGGACTGTTCAGCCTGGAGAAGGGAAAGTTCAGGGAGATCTGACTGATGCACAAATATCTAATGGAAGAAGACAGAGAAGGTGCTGCCAGACTCTTCTGAGTGGTATCTGTTGAAAGGACAAGGGGCAACATGCACTACCTTAAATACAGAAATTCCATTTAAATATGATTTTTCACTGTGAGACTGGTCAAACAGTGAAGCAGGCTGCTGAGAGTGGCTGTGCAGACTCCATCCTTGGCAGTGCTCAAGTCCCAGCTAAACATGGTCCTAAGAATCAATCTCCAGAGGTACCTGCCACCCTCAGCAATTCTGTGATTCTCTTGTCTTTTAATTTTGTATTCACTCAGTGACTGTAATCAGCAGTCTTTCCTCTGTTCTACACTGCTGTCTGAATGGTGTCGAGCTAACAGCAACTTCCTTCTAGGACTTTGCTGCATCTCCTGCTCATCCTTCTCAGAAGGGACATTGCAACAACTCTGGGGGCAAGAGGGTGGCTCTTTTATAATTCTGGAAGTAAAGGATGAGTTCACTGGTGTTGGGTAGTTTTTTCTTAAACAGGAAGGCTCCGCAGTGTTGCCTACTGATGGTCATGCTCTGAAACATCCAGTTATCTAAGGTTCCTTCACCTTCCAGTGTGTTAGCAGTTTAGTAACACCAGAATTTTTCTTATCAAAAGCCCTACTGCTCTCATCTATCCTTTACATTTCACTGACGTGTTTATCCCCTCTAGCTTATTAAAAACAGGGTCATTCTTCTTATTTGGAATATATTCAAGAGTGTGAAAATACAGTGCACTAGTGAGTTAGCTTATTTCAGCACAGACTTCTGCCTTTAAGAAGGAAATGGAAGTACTTGTCCTCCAAAGGATGGGGAATGTTAATTACTACTTCTCCCAAATAGTAACAGAGCAAAACTATTTGTTTCTTCAAATCCAATCCATAGAATTTTGGACTTCATTACCTCCCCGTCAATAGATCTGTTTTAGCAAACATAAATAAATAAATGAGAATAAAGTGAACAAATGTGGGACTTACATATGATCCATAATTCACTGCTAGGGTCTGCAAAGCCCACGGAAGGCCTAGGCCAATTAAAATATCAAAAACATTGCTTCCAATGGAGTTGGACACAGCCATATCCCCCATACCTGCAGGAATGGAAACCACATACAGTCAGACATGTCTCAGACAAGTCTTGCAACTTTAAATGTGAGCTAATCCAGACAATTTCCACAGATTAAGGCCACGAGTTAAAGGAGATGCCCCTTGCTCCATCCATTCCCTTTGCCCTCCCCATTATACAAGGACAGCAGGCTTGAAGGGGCTGAATTCAACTTCCAGGACCAGCTGAGAATTTCCCTCATCTAATCCTCCACTGCTGCAGGGACCCTCTGTGCTGCCTGCAACCTGCCGGCATGCTGGTGCCACGTTCAGTGGGGCTTTTGATATTTTACTGTGACCATGACACACAAGTTTCTACACTGGACTGAGTAGAAGAGGACTTTGAGCAGTCTGTTCAGCAGCTGCTTGTTTCAATGAGAAGCCACTGGTTTTGCTCCCCAAAGCAGCACTGACTACTTTCTTTTCCTCTTAACACACCCATTGCTGGGGTCACAAGTGTAGGGGAATTGTTTTCCTTAAAACTACTAGTACCTTCCAGTCCTTATGACTGTGAAAAAAAGCTGGAAAGTGACCTTAGAGACCGTTTGCCATGTTCTACACAATCCTATACCACCAAGATTTAAATTAAGAAAAATATGTTGACTATTGGGGAAGATTTGAAATTGACAATAATGCCAGAACTTGTCCCACACTGCCATTAAGAACCTGTTAGCTGCTTTGCAATAGCAACACAATTTTTTTCTTCCTTGTTCTTATTTTAAATGTCAGGCTCAGAAAAAGGGCTTCGTATATTTTCACATTCAGAATCTGTGTTCCCTAAAGAGAAAGAAAACGTAAGGAAACACTTCCATAGCAGTATGACATCTCTATGATGAACTTACCTTGCCTTGCTACGATAAGGCTTGCCATGCAGTCTGGCACACTGGTTCCAGCTGCCAAGAAAGTGATGCCCATGATCACATCTGGAATTCCCAGTGTGTAGCCAATGATTGTCACCTAAGGAAAGGAAATAAACTGTCAAGCTGTTTACAGGAATTAAAATCCAACACCAGCTTGGCCAAATTCTACCAGATGCTGTGAGACAGAGTGTATCTCTCAGTGCAAACTTACACTTTCTTTAAAGAGAAGCAGTGACAGGCTTTTTTGGTATATTTATCAACTGGCAGAGGATAGCACTCACCTGCTGTGTACCCTCTCTTTGGTTTGCTGCTTCATATCTGTCATCCACAAGTTTCCTGATACTAACCTGGAAAATAGACTATAGTGCAGCCCACTACCGTGTGTAATTGTCTCCTGATGTTGGATGAAGTTTGTAGACATTATTATATACTAATATAGGCTAAGGAGACACTAAAACTACCCTGTGGCTCATTATACTATGAAAATGCTATATACAGGGACATATCCCCAGTGACTGCAAACAATTCCTATTAGCAGAGAGAAGATACCTTTAATTTCCTCTTTCCTTTGTTATGCAGTCTGTGATAAATTAGCATTCTTCGAATTGACTGATATTTTTAAATTTTGGGTGCCTTTGTTTAATGACATCCACTTCCTATTAGCCACATTTAATTGCTCTTCTCAACTCCCTGCAGCAGACTCCAATCAACATGAACCATATGTCAGAAGCAGCACAGTGCCTCTGTAGGCTGTGGTATTTCAGCTATGGAAAGCTGTGATAGTGGGTTTTTTTGACAAATACCTCATCTTCACAGGGTAAAAGCAGAAGAAAATAAGTAACTTCCATTTCCTGTTCAGGGTAACAGGGGTTATTGAAAGCAAAACAAAATAAAAACCTCCTCCTCTGAAGCTGCTTTGATTAGTTTGCAAATTTGCATTTAATAGGAGGATGAATTGTAAAGACAGTGAAGGTTTTTTCCACTGCCTCCCCCTTCCCAGCAGGAAACCAGCAGCCAGTGCTTCAGCAAGGTACCTCCCTGCTCTTTGGGTCCTAAGCAGGGGCAGACCAGGAATTGTGTGTTCCATCTCAAGTACAGCAACCCAAAACCAGGCTTAGACCCTCCCTTGTTAGACCCTCTCCTGACACCAACACCCCATCACTGTCTGATTCTGCTTAAGAGTACAAATCCCCCCAAAAGAAACACAATCTGTGCTGCAGTATTCCTGTAATCCTAATGAGGACAACATATACATTTCACCTGTGCAGATCACAGTGAGGCCTGCAGCAAGCTAACAGACTGATAGACCTGGCCAGTGCACAGAATTTCCTTACGAACAGGCCAGCCATGCTTGGATTTCCTCATGTTCACTTTTATTTATCCCCTGCTACCTTTGGGCTAATGAGGTAGAACTAAGTTCCTGTTGACCAGAGCAGTTGTGCAAGAATTTGACTGAATGTCATGCTTTTGTTCATGCTGAGTTCAAAGTGTTATCATTCACAACTCTGTCTCTCAAGTTTGCTTGCTCCAAGAAAAGGAAAAGTTATTGTGGCCAGATTGTAACTTGGCACCCCTCACACTGCTCTGTAAGACCAGGAGATGTTCCACTGGTTCAGGTGTAATTTTTTTTCCCCATGTTAAAGAATCTGGACAGAATGCCAGCCTGGAATCACGTTCAAAGGCTATCACTACTGGCCTCTAATCTTCTTCTCTGAGTGTGGACAGATCCAGTAGAATTGGAAGCCGACTTAAGGTTTCTCATCTGAAAATTTGGGTGTGTAGAACTTCCTATACATTTCTCTAGGCTGACAAACCCCACTTCTGTTGCTTCCCCCAGACAGTGTTTCTGGTTTAGTTGGTACATACCATCCACACCATCATGTAGGAAAAAGCTGCAATCCAGAGCGTAGAAGAAGCAAAGGTAACCATGAACCATTTTTCCAAGTGGGGTTTGTTACAGTTGGGCACTGTGAAGTACAGGACAAAACTCAAGGGCCATGTGAAGACCCACTTCAAGATTTCTATCTTGCCAGCTGTAAAACAACAACAAAAAAGGGAAACAATCACAGTTCTAGTCTGCTAAATTCCAGAAAGTTATTATTTTGTGACTATGTACAAGCCAGAAGCCAGGGACACCTCAGCCTTACTGCTATCCAAACAGATAATGACAAGCCATGCCTCATTCAGATCACAGTGTGATGGCAGATGGGAGGGCAGAGAGGGGCACAGTAGTATAAAGTGCCTCCGCAAGAGCTTGTTAAGTAATGGGTCAGAGCACACCTGTTCCCTTCCTGGGCCAGGTTCTTACAGATGCCACATAAAATCCAAGTTCAAGAAAGAGATCTGATTCACCTTCAACCACCTAATGGGATGGTACATAAAAGATGGAGGCAGGCCCTTCACAGAAATGCACATGGAAATTACAAAAGCCAATGGACTCAGCTCCTGACAAGGGAAATCCAGAATCAATGCAGGAACCACCCTCTGGAGATTGCTGCCTCTCCCCTCTGACTGCAACAGCAGCACAGCGCCAACACAGGAGCTGCAGCAGAAGTGCACTCAAGCCCAGGAGCCTACACCTTGCGAGGCTCCTGCTGCTTCCCAGTTCCTCTCATCTTTTACCTCTGACCAGGAGCTTCACTGTAAAGTGCAGGCTGTTGGGAGCTCTCAGAGACACTTCTACCTCTGCATGCGTCTGGAATGCTTCTGGCATACCCAAACAAATACAGCACAAACCACCAGGAGCTTCTTACTGGGTAGGTCAAAAGGTGTGTATGGCCCTTCGTGGTCATCATCGTCATCATCTTCTTCCTCTTCCTCATCATTTTCATTGTTCTCATTATCCTCATTCTCATTCTCAGTCTCATTCCCAGCCTCAGCCACATCCTCGTCCCGTCGTGTGCCATTCACTCCCCGCTCAGCAGAGTTGCTGGGGCCTGTTCCATTCTCAACCACATGCTTGATGGGTATTTTGATTGCTACTTCTGACTCACCATTGGTGTAAGTCCTGCTGTTGATCAGCCTTTGCCTCTGTAAACACAGGCACAAAGTGATGCTGAAAGGTAGAAATTTTTAATTTAATTCTTTTAAGACAAAGGGAGGAACAAAGAGAGAGAGAGAGACGTGCAGAGTTCTTTTAAAATCTGGCTTTAAAAGCAAAAGGGATGGATTTTGATCGGGTGCAACATGATGCTTGCTTGCAGACCACTAGATAAATCTCACACATGCAACTTTTATAAGAGAAGGGCTGTGGAATTGACTCCAGGACTCCAAGACCAGGGACAGACTAAGTGCAGACTCAGAGGAGTACCATATTATTAAACAAGTGCAAGTGACATTCATGTCAGATCAATGCAGTGGGCACCTCCTGTGAGGAAGAGCTACAGGTAACATAACCACATGATTACCTGAAACTTTCTCTGCTAAAATCTCCACGGGGAAAGATAGCAAGGAATGAATTAGTAAAGTCAGTTTCAGAAGGGTAAAATCTGGAGAGTGTTACCAGGAATCCAGAAGAAACACTAGAGCTCCATTTGAACCCAAACACTGCTACAGGAAAAGGCAAATTCAGAAGGAAAGGGGCAGGTGAGGGGAGATAAAAGACACACCTCATTGATTAACATGCGGCTGGCCATGGAGAGACGTGTTTTGGGAGGGAAATGGCTGGTTATCATGATCCGGAGCCCAGCCTCAGAAAATGAAAGCTGGTGTGGGTAAGCAGATAGCAGCTCATCAACCATGATTACTGAGGCTTTACGATGGAAATTTCCTGCAGCAAAGTACAAAAAGAAATTGAGGTCTTCTTCCAGCAGTGTCTCCCACTGCCCTATGTGGCTCTTGAGAATAAACCCACAAGTTTCAGAAGTTTCTTTGTAAAAACCATTCCTTCAGTCACCGCCATTCAAAATGTGCTTCATCTGTCCTTAATTTCTGCCTTTTACACATTCTATATTTCTGTCCTTAAATAAATCACCAACATGGTATCACCACTCATGCTCCTCCTAGAGAACTAAATCTGCTCTGCACAGTTCATCACAGGCCTGCGTTAGGCAGACCACTGCTTCCACAGCAGCTATCCCACCACAGCAGAAATGCAGTAAAGCTGCATTAATTCCAGTTATAACCTGCACTTCTGTGAGGATCTTATCCTCACCCACCATTAACGGTACACAGGAGTGAGGAAATTGCCCCTGTGCTCCTGCGAGGTACCAATGCAAATGAAAAGCAGGTTCCTGCATCCTGGGCTTGCAGCACATGGCTGGGAAGTAGCGCCAAACCCATCTTTTTCCATGCTGGCGCTTATTTCATGGCACTTGGGGAACTGCCCCAAACACAGAAATCTTTCTTTCATATTTCATTCTTTTTGGTCCTCTGATCAGACAAAGCCTCAGAAAAGAAAGAGCAGTGTCTGAAACCCTCAGGCATCCCACTGCAATGGGCGCTGTTTGTGACCCCATGCCCCTGGCTGGGACACAGCAGCACCACTCGCCTGTTTGTGACTCCAGTGGCTCACTGCCAAGGAAATACAGGAACAATCTGCAAGAAGATGAAGCAATCCTTTTGTCTTCCTTCCTCAGCCAGTCTGAGTAACCACAAAGTGTCCAAAACAAAAAGTTACCAGCAGCTGAGATGTGTTATGCAAAGACACATTCTGGGGAGATTTAAACCAAATCCCACAATCAGAACTAACCCTGAGGCCACCGGGTAAAGCTGGATGACTAAGGCTTGAGTTTATGTTCATTGAGTTTTCCCAGTCTAGCTTTACTGGTACAGAGTATTTTGCCAGCACGGTTTTGGTGTGGAGAGGCCCAGGCTACAGAGAACTGTTACATTTCCCATAAGAGTGGCTTCCCCAAATCAGAGTGCACAACACCCATAACAGCCTTCCCTCTGCCACAGGCCTCTAACACCACAGTTGGCTTCTGGCAGACCCAAAGGGTTTGATGTCAGCAAATAAACCCCACTACATTTCATGTTTAGTTGCTTACTGTATACAGACTATGCCTCTCAATCACCATTTGCAGGAAAAGAGATCTATTTTTGTTATTTATTTTTTTAGTCAAGCAAAACAAAAGGGGCATCTCATCCGTGGTCAGAAACCAGGACTGATTTCGACAAGGCAGAGCTCCTTCTCAGGCTAAATAGACATCAAACTACTGCTGCTGACCTATGGAGTGGGGAAATTTCTTTTAAGCTGAAGAAATACAATCATTTTTATACATGTTCATGACTAAAGTCAAACAGGAGCAGATTTCAGCCAAAGTGATTACTTACATAGAAAAGTTGTCACATTCAAGATAGCACGTGCAGTAAGAGCATGCTGCCCAGACCCAGAGTCCCTACCCTCCCTTCACCAGGGGAAAAGCATACACTGGTCTAAGCAGGGCTTTTTTCTCCACTCAGTTGATGTCCCTTCAGAACAAAGATAAATTTTACTGGAGCTACTAGATGTATGTACAGGGGCATCTTCAGTGCAGAGTAACAGCACTTGCAAGAGGACTTAAAATGGACATAATGAGCTAAATAAGCAGTCCTTGGGCTAGTCAGGCTTGAAGGAGTCCTTAAAGCCCAGCACTTGTCCAGATGAGGAGGCCTAAGCTGTCTCCAGCGGCAGAGGATGTGGTGGCTGGAATAAGCACACCATGCCTCCAGGCACAGGAGGCAAGGCCATCTGGGAAGGGAGTTACAAAAGGGCCACCTGGCACACTATTATTTCATGGCTTATAAGACAGCAGCAGTCCACAGCAAATGATCAGGGATAGACTTGTAAATACTCAGAATGATGCAAGCGAGCAGGGTGACTTACTGGAACAGTTACCTTTCTTTAGTAACACCACCGTGGCATCACAGTTGCTGTTGTCATCCATTTCCGTGTTACTTGCTAAACCATTAACCATATTTGCAGAGTTTTTTGTCTTCCTCTCGAAGCAGTGATGTATGGTTGAGTTGTACCTGCACAAATGGAATAAACTCAGGATGTAGCTTTACTTCTTTCATGTGAATTTCTTGACAGCGTCCTTTCCTAACTTGTATTATGTGCAATCCATCTAAGGCAGGGAAGAAAACTCTGGGTTTAAGGAGTATGCCAGAGCTCTAAGTAAATTGTACACAATGCAATCTCTCTGCAGAGGTCAGTTGTTGCAAGGGTGAAGCTGCCCTTCATGATAAAGTTGCTAATTATTAGAAGAGAGATGAATTCCGACTCATGTTTCCTTCAGCCTAGCCTGCGTGTTTTGCTGTTCTCACTGTGAATTGCTCTCACAATATTTACTCTATTCATCATTTCAAAACAAATCTCTACTCTTACTTGTTGAGACAAGACCACTGGTGTGCTTGGCAGCTGGTAGGTTTTGTTGAATGTTCCCATTTAAATCTGGGTTTCCTTTCCACTGGCTTTTGAAAACAAGACAGGAGGAGGGGAAACAAACAGCAGAACACACAGTTTTGCTAGCATGAACTTGTGTGAAAGAAGTCACACAGGTCAGATGCTCAGAAAATTACTGCTGACTGTACTGCAGTTTTATCATGGATCTCCAAGCAAGCAAGAACTGCTGCAGAACTTTGCACCCATAAAAAGGAGACTGAAATCTCACATCTATTTATTTCTGAGTAGGGATGCTAAAGTGAAGTCAGAAGAGGCTGCTTTGGTGGGACGCGCAGATGATCCAGGTCTCTGCCACAGACTTGCTGCACTAGCCTTGGTCAGTTCACACAGGACACGATCCACAAAGCACAGATTCACAAAAGAGCTTAGGTTGAAAAAAACCTCCAAGGGATCACTGAGTCCAATGTTAATCCAGCACTGCCAAGCCCATCATTAAACCACATCCCTAAACACCACATATACACATCTTTTAAACCCCTTTAGGAATGGTGATTCCACCACTGCCCTGGGCAGCCTGTGCCAGTGCCTGACAACCCTTTCAGTGAAGAAATTTTGCCTAAGGGGCAACCTAAACCTCCCCTGGAGCAACTGGAGGCTGTTTCCTCTTGTCCTTGGCACGCAAGCTGGGTGATGCAAGAGGAGCAGGGAGCTTTAGAATTTAAATAAGCAGAGGGCACATTTGACTTACTTCATGATAATGATGTAGATGGCATACATCAGCACTAAGACTAAGGACTCCCACCTGAAAACAAGAGCAACACAGAAAACACATCAGAGCAGGGCACGGCAGTCAGCTGTCCACATTCAGCCACAAGCATGCAGAAAGGCTTGACCCTCCTGGGCTGTCTAAACACTCCCCTAGAAAAAGGGATGCATAAAGAATGGTTCACATCCCCAAGTATGATGCCTCCTTTGTTTTTGTGACTTCTGCTCTGGTTTTGCTTGGCCAAATGAATCTGTCAGTTAAGAAAAGTGACAAAACCCAGGAGTTCAGTAAACAAATCACACACCCAAGGACCACTGACACCTCTGTAAGGACAATAACGGAGGGGGCTGTGACTGAGGGAGGGGAGCAGTAATCCTGCTCTGCCTGCTTGTGTGTAAAGCAGGACGTTGGGCTTTGTGAGCATACTAAAGAGCACTGATGATGTCGAGACAACCTGAACAAGGGGCAGCTGCTTTTTTGCTACTGCTGCTGCATGAGCACTGAGAACGCAGCAGGCAGCAGTTTTAACTGTTCATTAGGTACTGTTAGGGCTTCTTCTCTGCTGTTTCTATATCACACTAATGAAATACGTATGAAAACAGAATATAAATTTATAAACTTATTTCTAGGTAATCTTTCTCATTGACCAAAATGCTGTATTCTGCATAGTTCCCTTCAGCAAACTACTAGTCCTTGTGGAAATCATCCATTATCAGACTGCTATATACTAGAACTCATGTACCACTTCCTCCTTAAGAATTTTGAGACAGTGCACTAACTATATTAATATTTCATTGCCTGCTTCTGGCAGTTCAACACTCAGCTTCTGCGATGTGTTTTTGTTGAAGGGCACAGTTAAATCAATTGGTCCTCGAGTCAATTTGAGTTAAAAACAAACAAACAAAAAAGAAACAACAAAGAAAAGCAAGCCATTGCAAACGCTGGTGTTGAAACCTGCCTCTGAAATGAAACACAACCCCCCGCCCCGGCGAGAGCACGGGGAAACACGGATCCAAATGGCTTGACGCTCCCTGGTGCTTGTAATCTGAATGACATCGGCTGGGAGGCACAAAGCCATCGCTGTCACCTCCACTGTCACCTCCAGCCCCGGGAATTGCTGGAAACAAACCCACGAGGCCAAAGGAACTTGAAAGCACACTTTTAAAAGTATCTGAAGTCCTCCTGGTTTACCATACCTACTGCACCACACTTAAGCACGTGAATGGCGATATTAATTTTTTTTCTTTAAACTGGTCATTCACTCATTAATACTGCCTTAGGAACTTTTGGGGGTTTAATTATTAAAAATCCAAATACTGGAACAAACTTATTTGAGGCTGTTTGGGTAGCCCCTTCAGGCACACCCAAGTCCCTGCTGAGCACACTGACATCCCTGGGCTGCTGCAGGGTGGGCAGAGGGCACTGACTGCCACTGCTGGATCAGGAACAGTCTGAGTGATGCTCTCCTGGGCTTTCCTCTCTGGCCCAGGACATGAATTAGTCTAGCCTATCTTGTGCTGACATTTCTCACACAGCAAGAAACTGCTGCCCTGCAGAACTTTTTAGCTTTCCCCTATTCTCCTGATGAACCCTACTTATGTCAGCTTTTGTAGTATCATCAGAAAAAAAAATGAAAAGAAAATGGATTCACTTACCAGGAAACTCTTTCGTCATAAATAAACTGTGGAGAAAAGGTTTAAAAATAGCATGTTATACACAAAGCTACAGTTGAAAACAGCTCATCACCTGAGGCAGGGGACTGAGTGTGCAGAGCAACCTAGGGCTTGGGGCAATGGCATTAAGCTCTGGTCTGTTTTGGCAGTGCTCTCCTGTCCAGCCTTTGAACTTCTCAACCCTTAGTTTCTCTCACCTAGTCAAGGCAGGCAAGTACTCCTTCCTGAACGCCACAGGATCCTTGTGTTAACCCGAGCTATTGCAGTGATTACAGGGAAAACAGTGGTGAGCCAGAGAAGGGGCTGCAGCTGGATGATCAGCCAGCAGATCTACCGCCCACTCCACAGCTGCTGCTACGTTTTGCTGGCTGAAAACCAGGTCCAGGGTGCTGTTTCCAACAGCTTGGGGTGACCACCACCAGGTGCTGACTGTAGTTACTGTGACAGTCTCTCTGGCAACCTGCCGGTAAGACCAGCACCAGGGCGCGGGGAGGACCAGTTCCGTGGCAAGGAGCGTTGGGGCAGGCCCAGCGCCG
>NW_008662965.1:0-1325 GCF_000695815.1 Acanthisitta chloris
AAATGGCCCTAAATTGACCCAAATCGATGCAATCTGACCCTAAATCCACCCAAAACAGCCCTAAATTGACCCAAATCAGCCCTAAATTGACCCAAATTGACCCAAAATGGCCCCAAATTGCCCAGAATCGGCCCCAAATCAACCCAAAATGGCCCTAAATCGACCCAAACCGGCCCTAAGTAGCCCCAAAATGGCCCCAAATTGCCCTAAATCAGCCCAATATTGACCCTAAATAGCCCCAAATTGACCCTGAATAGCCCCAAAATAGCCCTGAACTGGCCCTAAATAGCCCCAAATCAGCCCCAAAATGGCCCTAAAGTTCTCCACATTATCCCCAAATGACCCCAAACTGCCCCAAAACAACCCAGAATTGGACCTATATAGCCCCAAAATAGCCCTAAAGAGCCCCAAATTGGACCTAAATACTCTCAAAACGGCTCAAACCAGCCCCAAAATGGCCTTAAATAGCCCCAAAATGGCCCTGAATAGCCCCAAAGTGTCCCAAATTGCCCTAAATGCCCTCAAATTAGTCCTAATTGGCCCTAGAATGGCCTTAATTGGCACTAAATAACCCTGAGGAGCTTCAAAGTGTCCCCAAACCCTTAAATCCTCCAAAAATTGTCCTCAAACTCTTCCCAAAGTGTCCCCAAACCCTTAAATCCTCCAAAAATTGTCCCCAAACTCTTCCCAAAGTGCCCCCAAACCCTTAAGTCCTCCAAAAATTGTCCCCAAACTTCCCAAACTCTTCCCAAAGTGCCTCCAAACCCTCAAATGCTCCAAAAAGTGACCTCAAACCCTCCAAAAATTGACCTCAAACCTTCCCACTGTCCCCAACCTCCAAAAAAATTGTCCCCAAGGCCCTCAAGACCTTCCTCCCCCCAAAAACTGTCCCCAAACCTCCCCAAGATGTCCCCAACCTCCAAAATAAGTGTCCCCAATCTCCAAAAGAATTGTCCCCAAGCCCCTCAAGACCTTCTGACCCCCAAAACCTGTCCCCAACCTCCAAAAATGTTGTCCCCAAGCCCCTCAAGACCTCCCCCCGAAGTGTCCCCGCGCAGGTGACAGGACGTGGCACTGGGACACAGCTGTCCCCTCCCACCCCATGAGATGGTGACAGACACGAGACACGAGGAGGATGGAGAAGGTGACGCTGGCGCCGGCGCTGGGGGACACCTGGGGACACCCCAAGGACACTGACCACCCCCAGAGGGACATGGGGACACCTGGGGGTCAACAACGGTCACCAGTGTCCACCAAAGGGACATGGGGACACCTGGAGGGTCATCATGGTCAACAACGGGTCACCAGTGTCCACCAAAGGGACA
>NW_008662966.1:0-18550 GCF_000695815.1 Acanthisitta chloris
CCCGGCGGGAGGGGAGCGGGGGAAAGGTTGGCTGGGCAGGAGCGCAGTGTTTATTGGGCAGGTGCTTGGTTTAGCCTGGGTGAGGGGTTAAAGAGAGTTAAAGCACGGCAGGAAAAACGCCGTGGAAAAAAACCCCTGAGAACCGCCCGCAGCTCGAGGGGAGGGCAGAGAGCCGAGCAGAGGGGGATGAGAGCTGTCTGCCATTAGGCGTGTTTATCCTGCCGAGGAGGAGAGCCGGAATGTGCTGCTTCGCCTTCGGGTTTGGAGGCTGGAGGCTGGTGGGTGTCGTAAGGGGAGAAGCTGAGAACTGGTTGCTCCATTTAACTTCATTTCCCCCCCACCCATCTCCCTTTTATAATAGTTTAAGCAAATATCAGGGGCCGTGGTGAGCTCAGAAAGTTCAGGCTGGTGTGGATGTTCAGCCTCCTGTTTAAAGGTTGGCGATAACGGTTCCAGAAATAGCATCATCTTCTAGTAGCTGCTTTTTTCTTTTTAAAGGAAAATGGATAGCATTGCAATAAGATGTATTCTGGGAAGGGAGTAGATGTTAATAATATGATAGTAGTTGTTTACTACTATAACTTGTCTCCTAGTGCTTTGGCAGCATTGCTTATGTCTCAAAGGCATTGCTTTCTCCCCCCTCACTTTTAACAGCAAAATGACATCTGTAAAACATGAGGGTATAAGCCAGGTATGATTCCATCAGTAATCAGGCAACTCATCCATGCTGGCTTGTTATCATTAAGAATTAAGAATAGATAATAAAATAGTATGTAGCTGTTACAGTTGTTGATGTCATATTTTTGAAGGCCAGAGGTTTCTGATGACATCGGTGTATGTTTTCAAATCTAAGCACAGGGAAACTTCCTACTAGTCTCAATAGATGCTGCACAAATATTGGTCTTGGTGCTGGAAACACCAGCGTGATTGGCTTGTTTCTCCAAACATGCAGGGAGAAAGACAATTCTCAGGTGATATTGTCAGTCCCAGCTCTCTGAAACTAAGGACCAGGCTATAGCAGTCCTGCTGCTTTTCCTACTTCAGAGAAGAAGGGGTAAAATTTAAAGAACTTGGTAGAACTAGAGAGAACAGAACATCTTCTAGGGAAAAACAACTTCAAGAGGCCTAGTGAATTATTCATATGTATGTAAGCTCTCTAGGGGCAGAAACTTTTTAATCTGTAGCACAAAATCAAGTCCTGGCCAATGCTGATGATATGTTAATAAAGAGGAGGAAAGACAGAGGAGCTATCAAAAACCCCTTGCAGGGATATCAGTGAGGTACAGCCCGAGTAGTCCAATGATCACGTGTGACCAGATTTTGAATTGCTGTGCAATTTGTGCATTGTGACTCATTGAGGCAGATTATTTGGCTGTATCTTGGTAGTTTGGACCTGACCTAGATGGCTGTGCTGTTCTATAGCTTGTTCTCTGTCCAAAGTAGATGAATATATCAACTGCAAAGTGATATTAATGCATTTACTAGAGTGTGGGTTTTATCCTGTGAGACCACAGGCTCATTGCTCACTTGGGATTCAGGCTTGCTGCAGAGTGAACTCTGGACAGCCTAGGGATGAGGTGGTAATTTCTTTATCCTTCTCCTATAACTAAAGTATCTTGCTTCATTTTTTAAATAGCAGCCATTTGAAGGTGCTGAGATGTTTGTGATACAGATGGTTAGAGTTGGAAATGTTTCAATCTAGTGGAGGAGAGACCATGAAACTATTTGGACATCACTGCTTGTAAACAAAGGCATCTATTCTCAAAAGCTCTGAGCTCTAAGTGCACTGCATGAGCGAATGCCCATGTCTCTGGAGAGAGCAGCAGCAAATGTAATCAGCTGTGTCTCAAAGCAAATGCAACCTTTCCTTCCTGTGGTTGTTTGTGAAAACTGAATTGAATCTGCCATTTTGTTATCATTTACTGCATGTTTCTGTTCCTGCAGGCACCCCTAGTTGTCATGAGTTTACTCCTGTGTCAGCTGCAGATTTCCCCAGTTTGGGGGATCATGTTATGTTTGAGATCCCTAGTGAATGGCTAATTAACTTTGGTCCTTGAAGGGCATTGCATGATGTAGTAGGATGCTCCTGTTAACCTGATCTCAAGAGTTACAACCTGTACTGACTCGAAGTCTTTCTTTTCTGTGTAGCTCAGAGCTGCCTTCACACAGTACAGTGTACTCAGAAGTTAGGAAAAAATCCCCAAGCTTGCTACACATGGAGTCAGAATAAGTTTAACTGTCTGACCTACAACAGTTCTGTCATCATCAATTGACACGTTCTTCTTTCTTTTCTTGAAATAAAGCTTTTCCCCAGTGTTCTGGCAGTAACACAAGGATTGCTGGCAATGAAGTCATCTTCAAAGCCGAGGCGTTCATGAAACAAATGTGCTCCAGGAAGAAAGTAAGGAGACTTGCATCAGAATTTTTATTGTGGCTATGCTGCAACCAGAACTTACAGAGTATTTGTACTGAGTACTTATAATTGTTTGAATGACATTTGTCCATAGAGGTGGGTATAGCTCATCATGTTAGTACTTTTTTCTTTAACCAAAGGGAAGAATCATCGAATCATAGAATTTAAGGGTTGGAATGGACCTTACAGATCATACAGTCCCAACCCCTGCCCTGGGCAGGGACACCTCCTCACTAGATCAGGTTGCTCAAGGCTCATCCAGCCTGGATTGAACACCACCAGGGTCACAGCCTCCCTGGGCAACCTGGGACAGTGTCTCACCACCCTTAGAGTAAAAACTTTTTTCTAATATCTAAGCAAGAAGGAGGCCATGTGTATTTCAGGAAATCAAGAAAACAGAACAGTGAAAGTTACTAATAGAACATGACAAGATATTTCTTTTTCCCCAAAAGTCAGTGTGTGAAACTCTGATTTAAGAGCAGGACAAAAAGGCAGAGATCGAAGAGGACATTGCTGTGCTTAAAGGATACCATTGCACAGTCACCTGCAGTCCAAGCTGGAGAAGGAAATGTTGTTGTTGTCTCAAAGATTGATATATCTGTCAAATCAATTTGTTATTGGCTGTGCCAGACTTTCTGCCTCGCTCTCCCTCAGACATGCATTTACTCTTTCCTTTCTGGTCTTAATGGATATGTCTTTTTATGCCACTGAAAAGTAGAAAATGCCTAGGTCAGCATATAAGGAATAGGAATGTGGGTAACTACTACTGAGGTTTTGTGAGATGGTACTTTTCTGAGTAGCTTAATTCTTGAGATGAGTTAGTTATTCTCCACAGAAGGTTTTAGGAATACTTTTAAGGGGAGGGTAGTTAGAAAATAGATATGCCCCCCATTTGGGCTTTTTATCCATCATTAACTCCTAGAGGTCATATGGAAATGCTTTAGTATTAATTAAAGGAATGGTGATATCATAATTTTGAGAATGTTAATATATATTAAAAAATAGCTCTTCTTGGGTACAGCTAATAATATGGAGATATTTAAAGATTGGAGATCAGTATTAAAATTGTGAGGAAAGAACACGAGAAGGGATTGTGGTGTTTTTTCATGATGGTGTTTATAAATTTTGGCACTTTTTCTTTGAAGTCACATGTTATTTATTGACATCTGTTCAGATTTTTAAAGCATAATGCATAAACCCAGTGTTGAGCACTGACTAATACAAAGCTTTGTTCTTTCCTCTGCGGGAGGTCTGTAAGCTGTTTCCATGTCAGAATGAGTAAAATGTCCTTTTGGAGTTTTCTGAATGATGCTAGGTAAGGTTGCTTTCTCACAGCAGGTCCTGAAGGAAGAGCAAAGCATCTATCCTGCACTGAGCAGAGAAAAAGTGTGTCACAGCTCTTAGATACCATTGTGTCACTAGAAGTCATTCTGTACTAGAGGATTAGGAATATACATCTGACAGCCAATGCTCTGATACAACTGGGACTCAGCTGCATTTTATGGCTTGAGTTGAAGGGGTGTAGATAATGAATGAGGTGTCTGAATGGAGGTTATGAGAAAAAGCAAGATAGCTCTGTCGTGTGCTGTAGCTCATCAGTGGGAATTTTTTTTTTGGTTGGTTGGTTGGGTTTTCCCCCCCATGTTGCCATTGGATAAAACTTTATGGCCTAGGCAAGAGAAAGAGATGCAAGCTCAAAGCAGAAGATACTGCCCAGAAGACTGTAAACAGTGTAACATGAATATAAGCTTTTTCACATCATGGATCAGTTTCATGACTTCTTTATAACAGATAATAATTTTCTTCTTGATCTTCATGCAATTCACATTGTTAATGAAGAGTACTCTGGGCGTGGTAGCTTGTCATATGCTATTTTCATCTCTCTTAAGAAAGCTTCCTTAAAACTTGAGAAAGAGGGAGGAAAACACATCTCTTCTGATTTGACTTTAATTCTAATTTGACAATCTCTTCCTTGACAGCTTTTGCAAACTCTACCGGGAAAAAAAAAAGTTTACTGAATAATTCAGTCTTGAGAGTGAATTGAGCTCGAGGAGAATTGTTGAATTCCCAAGTCTGTGGTTTGTGGGTTTTGTTATTGACTGCTCACATGGATTTCAAGTCCTGCCTCTGCAGTTGGTGGTTTTTATCTCCCTTTTGGATGCTGCAATTCTGTCTAGCTTTCTGTCCCTGAACACCAGCTCTCTGATCTTGCAAATAAACAGACCAAGAACCATCAAAGGACCTTCCTGCTGCCAAGGGGGGCCACAGATATCATGCTGCACCAAGTTCCTTCTAGCTGGTTTGAATTTAACCCTGGACCAGAATCTTGAAGAGAATCCAATGAAAGTTGGTGAAGTCAGCATGTTGTCCTCTTTTCTGACTTCTAAGTTCTGGTGCTTTTTTTCCTCTTCTAAGGGGTACTATTAAAGACACTTCCCCTTAATATTTGCCTGTCAGTTGATGTTGCTTTTCTTACTGAAGTTTTAATCTTACAAGTACACATGAAGGCATGGTGTGAAAGAGTGAAATTGATATCCCAGACATAATCAAAGGAACGTTTTAGTTTTATCTTGCAAGTAAAGGATGGTCCAATAGTCAACTCATCACCTGTGATGTTTTCCTGTTACTGCCAAGGTGTTTTCTCTAAACTGCACAATAACTGTAGCTGGGTTAGAGGCACAGCAGTGTCTTATGCTCTCATAGCTAGAGTTTTTGTTGGATAAAGAGCAGAAGTATTGACATTTACATTGCTTGCTGGACTGTTGTTTAGACAAAGAATATGATGTGTTCCTACATAACCTGGACAACCATTGCACTGTTCTTTTCTAAGACACTATTCCTACTGTCCTCCCCTCATATGCCAAAATGTCCAAAGAAAAAAGCTTGATATCAAAAAAGAATCTCCTGAAAATGGGGTACCTTAACTCATTCCAGACGTACCCATGAAGTTTGTTCCTTATATTAACCTGTTAAATGGAGCCAGATGATAATGTGATGGGAGTGTGTCCTGTATTTGATGCATCTGCAGTCAATAAATAAAAACCTCAACTTTGTATCCTTCATGAATTTGTAGATGCATAACAAATAGAGCCCATTTTTAAAAATGCATCTCTTTGTGGTACTGAGGCAAAAAACTGAAGTTTGCTTTACTGGTTGTAATAATTATAACATATACCTTAGAAGGGTTTTTAATTCCACCCTCTGATCATCTACCCAAACAGCTAAGAGCTATTTTTCCTTCTCTGAGGATGTTCTGATGAAGCTGATGCTGTGTGGTAGGTCTTGGCCACCTGCTTTTCTTGCTCATGTGAATGCTTTCCTGAGTCATACTCCCAAAATACATTGTTGCCTAAAATCTAGGGAAAACTGACAATTGGTAGCGGTAGAACTTTCATATTATACCACAATTTATGTTAAAAATAAACTCTCACAAAGTGTCTGAAAAACATATGGGTTGTTTTCTAAGAAACTAGGTAAGCACCTAGTTTTCTGTGTGAGAAGGGTTTTCTCTTGGTATTAATTACTCCAGGAATTAAAAAAGTTTTGAATTTTGCTGAGGTAAGTGCCTGTCTCCATGGATTATGTGTGAAAGTTGATGGCCCCTTTCCCCCACATTAGAAAGCAGAAGATGAAGAATGCATTATCCACCCTGTACTTGTGCTGTTTGGAATAACTAAATAGAGCAGGACTTGGAACAAAAGCTTAGGGTCATAGGGAAAAACAAACAGAGTGAATTGACAATGTGAAGCTACTGCAAAAAGAGGCAAATGTGATTCTGCAGTTTATGGTCAGGAATATTACATAGGAGACAGAGGACATAATTATCCTGACTTGAAATTGCTGAGCCTTCATCTAATGCAAGTTTTGGATACTGCAATTTCAGATATAGACAAGCTGAAGAGTCTCCAGAGAAGAGAAACTAAAAAAGTCTTAGGAAACAATGATTTGTAAGTATGACCTGTGAGAAAATGCTAAAATAAATGGAAGGTTTCATAAGCTTTTCTAAAGAAAGAGGTTGATCTTATGACTGTGGAAAAAGTTGTTAGGTTTTCTGGCTTCTTTAAATAGAAAAGGAGTATGATTATGCAGAAAAATGGGGCAAAATAGAAGCAACCCAACATGTAGTAAAGTCAATGCAGTTTTCTGTGCAATAGAATGCTATCTAACCAGATAAGGAAGGAATTTAAGTGAGCAATACATTTTTGTCTTGAATGAAAATAATGCAAAAACATTTTACATTGGTGTCTTAGAAGTGATTTAGCTTAGCAAGAGTTTATTTTGATTTAAAATATTTTTCTCTTGAGTAAATAAACAAACCTGTGCAGTCGCTGTCGAATAGGTATTAAGTTTAGACAAAACATAAAAGCTTCTCTTAATTGTTTTGAATGCATTGAACATCCAGTGCCACTCCCACCAAATGCATTGTGAGGACTATGGTGACTTTCTTCACACTGTGCTCATAAAGTTGGGTAAAAGTGATCTGTGTGGGTGCCTGTGCAGTAGGAACATTTGAGGAGATTGCAGTGCTTAGTCCTGAGATTGGTTTGTCTGTGTGGGGTCTGAGGATTGTAGTTCAAGATGGATCTCATCCTCCAAGCCTTAGGTTTCCAATGCAAGTTGTGGATTCACTTCAATACTTGCACTGTTGCATAGAACTAAAGAATTAGGAGATGCAAACTTTACAGTTCTTCCTTCTGAATCACACAGGAGACTTTCTAAACTTAGCACACTTTCTCTTTTCACTTCAAAAATGCAAAATTATTAAACCAGACAGGTATTTCTACTTTGCAGTGTGTACTTTATCAAAAGTACAAATGTGAGCAAACTAAGGAATGTGTGATATGATTTCTTTTATTGGTAGTTCTCCTCACTGAACTGTCAATCATTGCTTAAATTTCTCTATGTTACATAACAAAGAGGTTATTGGTAATAACTTTGCTCTTTCTTGGCAGACATGCCAAATATCAAGGGTACAGGAATTTAGCCTTGTTATTGATAGCAACTAGACACTTCTAAGATATTCATCACTAATATCTTTAACTTTTTCTTCTGCCCGACAGCTTGATACTCATAAAACAAGGAGAAATGCTAATAAAATGTGAGCACTGTGTTTTTCTCCAAGTGCTCATTGTCTGTCAGGGGATTTTTTTTAACACTGGGTCAAAGTATCTAAAACTATACAGTAAAGACCTTGATAACTGACAGCTCAAGACTTGCATTCAGTTCTGTCTCACAACATGAATTGTATTTGTGTGCATGTAGAAACACTCTCTTCTCAGTTTGCTGCTTCTTGTTGGAACTAACATTAATGAATAAATGTTAATTAACTTACTGTAGCCTTACATAATCAGAGTGTAATTTCTTAAGCTGACAGTTTCTGACTGAAAGTTATATTTCTAGTTTGTATCCAAATTCAACCTTACCTTTTGTTCCTTATGGTGCAGCCAGAGTTGGATGAGAAATGTCATTCCAGTTTTTTGAAATTTGGGTGTATTTTGTGACAGTTTCTGTTCTAGTAACAGCAGAAAACATGCTTTTTTCCAGAGTGTTTTGGGGTTGTTTTGGTCTTGCTAATAAATTTCAGGCTGTTTTCATTTAGCCAATGACTTTTTTGATGGAACACATCTTGGGAAGAGAACACCCTGAACCAAATGCCTGACAGCTCCTTCTACATGGATCTCCTCACAGCTAGTTTTGCTATATCCAGCTGAGATGAAGGAAGTCCTACCTTTTACATTATTTTCTTCTCCCTCAAAGTTTATTTTCTTATTAACATTTCTAAACCAAACAAACACACTGACATTTCCATACAGAAAATTGTTCAGTTAAAGCATTCCTGGTGTTGGAGTCCCTCAAAGGCTTTGGAGTGAGCAGTGAGGAGAGCTTCTCTATTTTAGTACCAGCACCTGGATTTGGGTTGACTAGAAAGATTCTTCTTCCTCCCTTGAGACTTAAGATGACTTCTCATTTTTCTGTCTTTTTTCTTGTCGTTGGGATTTTTTATGGTTGGTTTTTTCTCATGTAGCTCATAAAATCATTTCTTAAAGACATGAGGGCTTGGATTCTCTGCTTTCCTCAGGAGTCTGAACTCTGCAGTCCTAGACTCCTTATTGCCATTAGGTCAGCAGGGCTGATATGAGCTTGCTTACTGCAGATTGTTTTCCCCCAGTGCATCCAGCTATTTTTCCCTCAAACCATGTGGAGAAGGAGAAATGATCCATAGCCAGCTATGGCCTTTGTTTTTTCCCTGCTGTTCTGTTTCTGTCCATGCACAGGCTTTTCCATCTCACGAAGCAGCTTTACATGAAAGCTGAAATGTAATTGCATCCTCCTGAGTAAAATGGACAATTTCTGTGCCAAGTGCATTTTTAAAGCAAAAGATTACAGCATTCACTCTGCTGCTGCCTTCTCTGCGAATGAATCCCTTGGCTGATGTAAAGAGATTAAATATTCCAAAGCACCAGACAGACCAATTCTTTATAATTCCATAAGTGCACAGACGATCACCTTCATTATTTTTGTCAGAGGAAGAAGTCAAACATAACAGGGAGACCTTGTCCAGTACCCCTTGTTTTGCTTTAGCAAATCCTAGTGAGGATTCATTGCAGTATACATCATACTTACTGTTCCTCTCAGCTCTCCATGTTACCTTACGCTATCATTTCCTCATGGAATTTGTTGCTTTCTGAAATACCTTGTAGATCTAAGGCAACATAATAAATATCATGCAGTTTGCAGGTTTTGTTTCTTTGTTTTCAACCAAAGCCCTGGAGTGTGATAATATTTGTTTATGTCATAGAAAAAAAAAATGAAAAGGGTGCATGGTTGCAAACAAAGCAGTTTAAAATATCTTTTTAAGCCCCATTTTTATAGTTTCTAGTACTCTTTGTCTGGTTCATAATACCTTTATGTGGCCTCAGGAAATGGGTGCCTTTCAGTATTTTGTCTTTCATTGATTGCATTTTGTAAGATCTCCAGGCTTACTCATGCATTTCATGTTTGAATATGGACAGTCATAAAGTAGTTTTCTTATAGTTATGTTGTGAACATAACAATGCCAATATATCTCACTTTCTTTGAATAGTTCACAGGCTTCTCTTTTCCCAGCCAGATGATGTTACAGACTTACCTTGATAGCAAAATTATACAATGTAGTTCTTGTTCCCAAAAATGTGCTTCTCTGCACAATCTTCCCCTTAACATTGGCAATTATTCTTTCAAAGCCATCTCTGATATCCTCCAGTACAGTCCAGACTGGCCTAAAGAATAGAGGTTAGGAAAAATAGTATTCTAGCTTTTTGGAAAAGGTTGTATTTGCAAAAGTGAAAGAGGCTCTTAAATTCAGGATGATCTGAACTCAAGAGCCTGTGCTGTCTGGGGTACTATAGTTCTACTTTGGACACAGCTAAGATAATTGGAGGTATAGTCAAACTGTAAGACTTGTAGTCTCCTTTTGGGAGGTGCTGAAGGGCTAATTCCCACTAGTGTCCAGTTCAGCAAATTCAGCAGATGTTCTGTATCATGGGTTGAAAGGGGTGAGAAGCTGCTTCTCCTTCAGTTATTGTCACTGCTACATCCATTCTAGCTGCTGATTTCAGCTGCAGCAGGAGAGACTCAGTGGTGCCACATCATTGACTTTTTGAGCACTGTATGTTCATCTCAACCAAGGAACACAGCAATAACCAGCCAAGCCCTAAGGAAGTATTACAGCCTATGTCTATAAAACAAGATTTTGTTCTGAAAGATGCTGAGCATCAACTCTGAATAAAATCAGTAAGAACAAAGGGTGTGCAGAGTAACACAAAGCAACACAGAGGAAGTACTGAGAGTATAAGAGCATTCAAAGTAGGAAAGGAACTGTTAGGAAATTGAAACAAGTGAGATGTATTTAACTACACACCAGTAGACTGGATTATAAACCAGTGGGAGCATTGGGACTTAGAGGCTTGGGGGAAGAGAAGGTGGGTTGATCATCAGAACTGCAAATGCCAAGAGAAAAGACTAAAACATCATAATACTGAAACATCCTCATGTAGTGTCAGATAGAAGAATGAAACTTTAGAATGGGATTGTCATCTGTGTGTCTGCTTCTGTATGTGGAAATCTTTGCTGATCCATGGCTAGTTTCACCTCTAGAGTCTCTTTACCTGACCAGTCACAACCTAAGCTGTACCCAAGAGTCTCATACCCTGGAAGGAGTGACATTACATTTCTTCCTGTTTCTTCAAGCTCTTATTTTAGCTGTGTGAGCTTGTCAAGGTCTATCACTCTGCTGCATATGCTCTCCTTTTTCAAGCTCTATCCTAACCTAAATACTGTCTTTCAGCAGTGCAGCAGGACTTGACATCCCTTCCTGCCAGTGGCAGCATGTTTACACCTCTGTCCCACAGTCCTCACATCACCCTGAAGGTCCTCATCCTGCAGCATTCCTCTCACTCCTGCTTCTCTGCTTTCCTCAAAGCTAAATCTAAGTGTAGTTGTAGGGCTGGTTAGGACTTGCCTTATTTGGAGTGACAGCTCATTTGGCCCTGCTTCCTCCAACTCCCATTTTGGGAGCATCTGCAGAACCAAAAGCAGTGCTGAATCTTGAAGGGTTCGTAGGGTTGAAGTGAGTGCTGTGGACAGGACAGCAGGATACAGTCCATTTTGCAGGATTTGGGAGAGGGTCAAATGCATGCTGGATTTTTAAAGAGCTACAGGGCTAAAATGGGGCAGGTATAACTCATATTTCTGGTATAGCTTCTTCCTTACTAATACATTTTTATCATCCTTTTGTCTGTGGTCTTGCTTGTCTTTTATGATTTGGTGCCCACTTCAGCTTCATAGGCTCTCTTTTTTGAGCCATCCTTAACTACAGTCTTAACTACATCCTTAACTACAGTAAGCCATGACCATTGGGCTCTTTGCCTTCCCATGCTAGAAACTTTTTTAAGATCTAGTCTTGAAGATTTTTTTCCCCTCATCCCTTAATATATCTCTGGCCATGTGCCTTGCACTTTCTGTTTAAATTATAAATCATTAACTTGAGCTTTCACCATAAATGTATCAGATGGAAGAAAGCTGTATCTCTCCCTCAGGTTGAAACTAGAATTAGTTACTTCTTGGAATATTGTTCTCTGGAAGATGTCCAGCTGCAGCACTGATTCTGGATTAAACAGACTCTGAATTCCTATATAAAGATAGCTTTTTTTCTCATTTATCATTGCTAGCATCAAGCATCATCTTAGGTCTTTAGCTCTTGCTTTCCTCATCTCTGTTCATAGTTTGGTCTGAGCCTTATTCCAACTAACAAACCTAGCCCAGTGACATCAACCTGATTCCCTTGGTAGCCAGTCAAGTAATTTTTGTCCAAAATAGAGGCCTAATCCAATCATAATTCTGGGTTTACAGCCCATCCTGTGCTGATGCATAACCTGAGTGCTGGTTAGTTGAGTTGCCCTGGTCCTCTTCAGATCTTCAATTGTCAGAATCAGATTTCAGATCTTGAATTTTCAGACTGAACGAGATCTGATCAGACTTCAATGTCCTAATGTTGGTTTATATTTGTTTCATTAAGAGATTTTAGGAAGTGCTTTATATCAAGACTAACTGTATACACATGGTTATTGTCATTTTTTAACACTTTTATAAAAGGAGTGATGAGAAGCACAAAAGAAGATTGGCAATACCTAAGGTTCCTGGAGTGCTACAGATGTTCTGAGCACTGAGTCCTTGCCAACATCCTGCTGCCTTAAAAGTTCAAAAAAATTGAAGACAATTCAGTGATGTTAAGATAAGGAATTACACCCAGCAGCTGTGAGACCCTGGAGGACTTTCTGCTGCAGGGACCCTGTGCTCTCCTGGGTTCAATTAGAGATAACATATAAAATTCCATAATACAATTTCTGGCAGGTGAAGAAGGTCCTTTACTTCCCTTGGGTGGAGATTGACATGCAGCTGCAAATATAGCTCACCTGCTTCAGTGATGTTAAGATAAGGAATTACACCCAGCAGCTGTGAGACCCTGGAGGACTTTCTGCTGCAGGGACCCTGTGCTCTCCTGGGTTCAATTAGAGATAACATATAAAATTCCATAATACAATTTCTGGCAGGTGAAGAAGGTCCTTTACTTCCCTTGGGTGGAGATTGACATGCAGCTGCAAATATAGCTCACCTGCTTATTGATAAATCACAAAGGGCACAGAGCCAGAGAGCTTTGATTATGGTCAATAAAAAAATGCACTCTTAGCCAAATTATACTGCAGCATTTTGCTTTGTAGCTCTATGACATACTTGTGGTTTTTGAATCTGTTACTGTGCTTTCAGTTTGAGGACTTTTGAACACAGGCAGATGCTTTGTTGCTTGCCAGTGGGAGAGAGAAGACCTTTCATAAAAGCAGCAGTTTTAGTGAGACTTCCATGGCTAAGGTTCATACTAGTCAGACTTTCCTTTAAACTGTGTGCAGCAGTGGTTGTTTTTTTATTTTTTTTTTGTGAAACAAAAAGGTTTGATAACCTTGTTCAGCCTTGCTCCATGCTATGTGATTTACCTTAATAAAATACCATGTTGCCTTGGGCTTTCTGCTGACTGTGCTGTAAGACTTGTACCCCAAAATGTGTTTGTTGGTATGTGTCACAGTTATTCTTAGCCAGTTTGGTCTATCTGCCTATTTATGTAGTCTTCTGTATCATCAAATGCTTATCATCACAGAATTCTGGAAAATACTCTGCCAGGGCCATATCAGTGTAAGAATCCTGTGTTTCTCACCTTGTTTCTGTAATGATACTGCACATCTGTGTCACATGGAGCACACAGCTGTGACTGCTAAAGATCCTGTAATTAGGTGAGGCTGTGCTTACAAGAATTAAGAGTGAGCACAAGATTGAATACTCAATGCTTGATTTCTGATTTGCTTCATTTTCCTTTCGATCTGTGTAATGAGAGAACTTGCAATACCAGGGAGATGCTCTGTGAGTGGGATAAATAAATTTCTCAGAGAACCACAAAGCTAGGGAAACAAAAAAAGTGGTAACCTCAGCACTTTTTCTCTAAAAATAAATTTCTGGGTAGTGACTCTATTTGTCCTGTACATAGTGAAAGACTGTCCTTTATGCAAACAGTTGGAAAGGTGAGAATTACAAACCAAAGAGTGTCAGGCAGGCATGACTGGCCAAGAGGTATAATAGGATACAGCAGTAGGTATATGGCAACAAAAGGATGTGAAAATGTAGAGTTCTGTAGTGGAAAGTAGTCTGGATTACAGCTGGCTGGCTGGAAAACTTGTCCTGAATAGCAGTCAGTGAAAAACCTGAGTGACAATTCTGCTGTTAGGTTGGTAGTGGATCAAAGCCCTGCTCGATGTGGAGGCACTGGGAGTGTTCACCAGGCCCCTGCAATATGGATTTCCTTCTGTTCCCTTCTCTTGTGTGTGTTTTGTCAGCTGTGGGATCAAGAGAAATAGAATAGCTAGGTCTCTTTTTTAACAAGATATCTATATTGTTGTGTATGTTGGAATTTCGTGTAGTGTTGGGTTTTTATTGGTTTTATTTAAAATTCTTCTCTTTACTCTGTTTTCTCTTATTACCCAATTGTGCTCGATATCTGATTGCTTAGAAGATTAAACAGGTATTGAATGTCTTTGGAAGTTTTGCACTTATAATTTGCCTTATTGGACCAGTCCTGGACATGCATTTTTCTAGGCCTTGTTTTTTTATCTTTCTTATTGCTGTTCATGTGTTTTCACTAATCCATTTTGCACTGCAACCCACAATTCTGGCATTGCATGCTGATGTTTTTCTCCTGTGTTTGTTAGCATTACACTTCAACTAATGCCCCTGTGAGTTTGACCTATAGCTGTCTTGTTCCTGTTCAGCTTTTCTCACTCCTATTTTCTGCAGAGTCATGGGCACTGTCTCTTATGATCTCATTCAAAACACCTTCACACATTTATATTCTTAAATGCTTTATTAGTCAGGTCCAAAATAACTGTCTCTTCCACCTTTTTTTTTTATTTTTTTCTGTCTCCTGAAACAAAACTTTCTCAACACATTTCCTGATCTTTTTTCTTAGCCTGATGCAGGAACTTGTCATCAACAGTCGTAAATCTCTTAAAACCACTTTCCCATTCCCACCACACAAACAGTACAGGGTCCTAAAAATAATCTTGGAAATGCCTCAAAGATTCAGTTAACCTACTACACAATTACAAAGTAGAACTGATATCTAGGACTTTCATACATTTTGATGGTGCCTTTGTTTCCTTTTATTGGTGTCAGCTGTGCTAGATTAGGACCACCTGAAATTAGTCCTAATTTGTCCCAGGCTTGTTATTTGCATGCCCTTTGCTCCCAGCAGCACCTCAGAGCTCTGCAGTCCAACATCTCTGCCTGAATTTCTGTCTGAAATGAATACCTGGAGGAAACACCACAGGAAAATAATGGTAAGGGCCGTGAGGATGTGTAAATGTGTGCAGATATGTGGAATGGACAGTCAGCTGTAAAAAAATAACGGTAAGGGCCATGAGGATGTGTAAATGTGTGCAGATATGTGGAATGGACAGTCAGCTATAACTGGAGAAACTTGAAGCAGTTTCTCCATGAAAAATCTAGTTCAGTTTTTCCCTAGCATGTTGTAAACATGTGAGTGAGGCTGGAGAGGGGAGTGGGGAAAGACAGAGAATCTCTTTAACTGTGCCTTGCCAAAACAAATCTGCTTTTTGTAGATTAGGAGGGCATTGAAAATGGGATTAGATGTCCTGTGGGCTCTGGTAGGTTTCTTGAGCTTGGCTGAGGAAGAAAGCAGAATCCTCCTGAGATTCTGGAATACTAAAATAGAGAATTGCTGATACAACATGAGTGTTTGCTTCAAAGAATTGCTGATAGACTGTGAAAGGATGAATTTTGGATCACAGGAAGATTTGCCCTAATGTGCTGAACTTAGGTTACTGCCCTGATTGTTTGTCATGTGTAGCATACTATCTGTTCTTCCACACCAGAGCCTTTCTTGCATGTTTTCCATTCTTTAATATAAAGATTGGCAATATCTACCACAGTGAATGCTCTGTTAAAAGGAAGCTTGAGAACCAACACCAATAGTGAATGCTCTGTTAAATGGAAGCTTGAGAACCAACACCAATAGTGAAGCTGTATTGGTAAACTACCCAAGTTGTTCATGCCTCAGACTGACTTCAGTTTTGAGGAGCAGATTGTCTCCAGTACTGAGCTGCTTTCCTATGGTCTATATGGCTTTACTTGCTATGATATGACTTTGATACACTTGTTAGGAGAAGTATCTAGAGGTCAGTTGTCTCCTTGGAAACCAGAAGATAAAATTACTCTAGTTGTATCTGTTGCCTGTATTTTGATATAAATGTTTTTTTTCTTTCCCAAAGGATAGCTACCTAGACACTGAGGCATTAAGCATTTTGTAATGATTTTCTGTCTTTTACAAAGGTGAGGGGGTCTTAGAGTGGAAGAACAATAGCAGTGCTCTTAATTGGCCAGCTCAGATCTCCTATTTGCTTCAAGCATCTTGCATTCTAATTAGTAATCGAAGCATTACAAGGTGTTCTCTTCACCTCCTACTCCTGACAATTTGTGCAGCTTCTTTGTCTTTTGTCCAGTCTTCTCTTCAGTGCAAGGTTATTTCTATGCAAATATTTTATATAAAGGCCTTGTAGGATATGTTCCCTCTGTAAAACTTAGATTGCTGATGGTAAATAACTTGTTTATAATACATGTCACTGAGGTGGTTGTTATTATGAAGATACTAATGCTGCACTGCAAGGAGAGTGAACATGGGAAGGTGCTAAAAGTCCAATAACTGTGGGTCAGAAACTCTTCAGCAGATGTAACAGAAGAGCTGTGTTCTCTTTAAAAGATAGATGTAGTGTGACAGGTGATTTTTATTAATAGTGTTGTGGGAACAAATGGCAACTGGACAGATACAGTCTTGGGAGGTTTTTGTGTCTAAGCATCTTTATTTGCTAAAATATTTCTTGTACATTGCAGCATTTAATGCAGGGAAAAATGACCACCTGTAGGATTTAATCTGTGGCACAATTGGCCTTTTGACTTGGTGTTAGGCATGGGAAAAATGATAGTGTAATGGGAGCATTCTCCAGTATAATGTGTGTACATACAGTGTGATACATGTGCTCTAAGGCAATAAAATTGTTCCTGCCATGCAGAAAAATTCATGTTTCATCTTTTGGTGTATCTTTGATTCTTCTCCAGATGCCACCAATAATATATTACATAGGTCACAGCAAAGGCCTGAGATTAACTCCTAATGTCCTTTACACCCTCCTTTGCTTAGAGAGGGGAAACCACAAGGTTTGCATCTGTACTGGACTTTTAAGAGAAGTAGAACAAATCCATTTCCAGGAATGAGTAGAGCAGTGTATTGGCATGGATTTTAACTTGTGAAAATTCCAGATACCCAGAAAATCTAGTAACAGTTTAAGTTGCTGAGAGGAATCACATGCTCAGACAGTCAAAAAATCCTCTGGTTGGACAAACTAGCACTGAACCTGTGTATCTCTGTGGGAAAGGGTATGTTTTCTTTTTTTCTTTAAATGGATTACTGAGTGTCTTCGATAGCAGTAACTAGTTTTGTTGCCAGGAGTGTGTTGCACCACTGTAGAACAGCAGCTCTGTTTATGCTGTCCCATGTGCCTCTAGAGCTGACTCTATTTCACACATTGCATTATATTGTGGGATTAGGCTAGTCCAACTGGAAGATCATTTCTCTAGTAGTATTAACAGTTTTGTAATTAGTATGACATGAAATCCACATTGTCTCTTGTGGAAAATGCAGTCTCCAAGGCTGCTCTGTTCTGTTGAATTTCTGAGCAACTGAAAATGAGGAAGAATTGCCTTGCTGGTAAAACGTGTGTCCTTTCCACTGCTTGTTGTGTGCCCTTGTTTTTATTAGGCTCTCAAAGGATGTTGGTGATGATGGAGTCAGAGCACACACAGCTCCCAGCAGAGTTCTGACTCTTTTCCTGATTTTTTTCTTTTTTCCTGGTCAGCAGATTTCCTCCTATCACTGTGCCAACCAACTGCAGTTCATCATCAAATATCTTATGACTGTCCAAGATTTTGGAAGTTCAGACTTTGCTTGGGTTCTGCTTTGAGCTGGTTGCTGTAGAGCTAGAAATGATTTGATTGAAAACAGTTGTTGGATCTGAAAGTGAATTTGTGTGTTAGGGCGAGTTGTGTGTCTGATGTCACGTGGCAAGAAATCGTTTTGGCTTTGGAATAGTTTTCAGACATGTTCTTTCTGTGATTGTCCAGCTCAGGGCCTGATTTTTGGTGGCTTTCATGTGTCCTGATAAGCAAAGCCTGGAGCAGTGATGCTCCTGAAGGGGAAGCCTTTTGTAATCTCAAACAAAAATATGAAGCAACTACTTAGTGTCTTGTTGTGCAGTGCAAAGCTTGTTAAGGGGTTTCTGTGTGTTCAAATAAAGTTATCCATGGAGAAATGGACATGAGTTCCTATTAGCATTTAGTGTTCTGCAGTATTTTCCTGTGGCTAACTTTCAAAGTGACAGGAATGGGCATGATGACTAAATTCTGCACAGTGGTGGTCTTTTATCACTTAAATGAAAAAGTTGCTACTGTTTCTTTTCCCTGACTGATAATATAACAAGGAATAACAAATTGTGTAGCACTAAATGTAGAAAAAGATATGCCTAAAATATTTCCTCATTTTCATTGTCACAGTCACAGAATATTCAGAGTTGGAAGGGATCCACAAGAATCATCCAAGTCCAACTCCTGGCCCTGCACAGGAGAGCCCCAAGAATCTCACCCTGTGCCTGAGAGAGTTGTCCAAGTGCTCCTGGAGCTCTGTCAGCCTTGGGGCTGTGCCCACTGCCCTGGGGGAAGCCCTTGTTAAACTTCATATGGTTGGTGATTGCCCAGCCCTCTATTTGTCTAGGTCTCTGCCTTTGAGGGAGTCAACAGCTCCTCCTAATTTTGTATCATCTACAAATTTATTTAGTATCCCTTCAAGTAGGAAGTGAAGGTTAGAGAATTTTTTTTTCGTTAAAAGTCACACAGCATTGACTTGTTGTTACCCCTTCTGTGTTAGATGCATAACTCCATGTAATTTAATTTGGCTTCCACAGAAATCAATTGTGAATTGTCTCACTC
>NW_008662966.1:18595-24954 GCF_000695815.1 Acanthisitta chloris
CAGGATTGATCTAACAAGCCCTGGACTAACTTGTATCAAAGTGGTTTGGTAAAGACTAATTTAATTTTTCTGCCTATTACTGTCAGGCATTTAGACCCCTTGGGAATAATCCTCAAAGCCAAATGGGTGGACTGAGTGGAGCTGAGATTGCATAACAAAGTCTTGCTGGCTGTAGGTGGTCTGATGTTCTTCATTTCCAGATAAAGCTCTATCCTTATGCTTCTAAGGTATTTCATCACCTGATCACTCTCTCTGTAAAAAAATCTCTTCCTAATATCCAACCTAACCCTCCCCTGGCAGAGCTTGAGTCTGTGCCCTCTTGTCCTGCTGCTGGTTGCCTGGGAGAAGAGACCAACCCCCACCTGACTCCAACCTCCTGTCAGGGAGTTGCAGAGGGTGATTCAACAGCATAAAGAAAGCAGAATTAATAATAGAATTTCAAAATATTACATGTTAGAAATGTATTGAAATGATAGTTTGAATTTCAGTTGAAGATAAAGTTTGTGTAACGCAGCTCTGCTTTCATTTTGAAGTTAGCACTTTATTCCTTGTGATAGATCTTTGCTTTGTGGATGATCTATAGAGCTAAATGGATCATAATGAATCTGTTTTTCTTTGGTATGCAGAGTTGTATTAGTAACTAACTGCAGTTGGGCTTAAAATATATTTATCCCTACCAGAGGGAACTGGCAAAAGGAGCTGGAAAATAAATGTTTTGTTCTAATAGCAATGCATAGTTTTCTTTAGAGTTTATAAAACCCCTGGAACTTTAAAACTCGTTCCTGCATAATACTATGAATTATTTACATGTGTCAAGGTTACATGAATGTACTTATCAGCAAGGTGGCATGTTCAATATGCCACTTTTTTTCCTTTTTTAATTGGGTTGCTTTGGGTGTGTTACTGGATTAGACTAACACTCAGGTTTTGAGAGCTTTTGCAAATACTAGATCTAAAAAGCTTTTGCAGAAGATTGCAAATGAGCTGGCTTTCCAAAATGCTGGAGGTGAATACAGTTGAAATTAATTGAAATGTAAAATTTGATGCAGAACTTCCCATATTTCCTATGTAATAGATACAAGTGTGTAGGAAAGGCAGATGGGGAAGCCCTTGTTCTCTGGAAGGGTTTTTACTCTGTTTAAACTTGGGGACTTTGATAAACTATTCATAGATTAAAGGTCTCCTGAGCATATGTGCATTTTTAATCTGGTCCTAAGGGATAATGTAGGAAGCTTTAAGAGTGTCTGAAAGAAATATATTATTTCAGCCACCTCCTGTTACTTAGTTTGCATCACTTGATGCTGTGCAGTCTGTCAAATTCTCAATTGACCAGTTCTGCAACTCTTACCTTTTTAAAACAATGTGTTTATATAAACAGTGAACTGTTAGATTACTGGGAAAACAGGACTCTATTGTGTGCTTTTGCAAAGAAACTAATTTCCTAATTCTTGCAGTTTGTTTGTTGTTGCTGCTGTAGTGCCAGGAGATCACTTATCAACAGTTCCATATCCCATTGACCTCTCTTGGTTTTACAGAAACCAAAGCAGAGAATTTGTCAAGTGTACTCCAGTGCTGTGCACTAAGGCTAAAAAGGAATGCTGAAATTTTGCAATTTCTTAGAAATATTAGCTGGATCTTGCTTGTTGGTTTAAAAAGGGAAGTGAGGATGGTATGTTTGCCACATTAGGATATTGCTGCTGTGCACTGGAATCCATTTTTGGGTGATAACAAAACTGCTAGATTAAGTTGCTACGTAAGAAGCAATGGAAGTGCTGATTCTACTTGTATAAGTATTTTTGCAGGGGAAAGATACAACAGATGTATTCAAGAGGATGTTGGGAAACAGCCAGTGCATTAACACATCATCCAACTTCTTCTTTTGCCTTGTCATGTGGAAATAAATGTGGCAACAATCGCTGTCATTTTGGCTATTTAACACCAATCTCCTGGACTAAGTTTGTTTGTGACTTTCTATAATTTATTATGACTAGGCAGAAATCATTAGATAAGAAATGTAATTTGGATTTTATTTAGGCCAAATCTGAGGAGTGCATTCCTGGAACATGATAGAAGATATCTAGTAGTGCACTTATATGCATATAAACCAACATTAGGTAAACAGAAGTAGGAAAAGTAATCAAATAGTAGAACATTTGCTGAAGAGTGAGGGAAAATATCTAAAAGACTTGGACAATTTCCTATCATTACTTTCTTTATATGAATAAAAAAGTACCTTCATTACTTTAAGATAAGGTGTCTATCAAAATCAAACCTTCCCATGCAGTCAACTGGACTTGTTCAAATCTTACAGTGAGATCCAGCACAAGTCCAAAGAGATAATGCTACTAGTAATGGAACTGTTTGCTTTTAACTGGGGGGTAAGTAGCAGGTTTTGTGATTAAGACCATCTGGGAGAGGAGTAGAGTTTTGTTAAGCTTTGGAGGTAGGAGAGTGCTGCTCAAGAGGTATCAATTGCACCCAGAGCATTGTTACCAAACATTGCTCTTCCCTTGCACCTACATGAGACACATTTAGGTCTCTGTAGACTGGGGGAAACTTGTTGGGTGCAGGTTGGTTTGGAAACTAAATTTTTCTTTGGATTCCTGTTTAGTCAAAACAGGCCTTAATACCTCTAATGTTTTTTTATTCTTCTGCAGGAAGCTATACTAAAATTGTTCAATATAGATATGTGGTGTTAATGTGGAACATAACCAAGCCTGACAGAATTCAAGGTGTGCAAATGATGCTCTTAGTCATATGGTTTAGTTTTGTGGAGTCCTGAGAGCAACAGGGAATTGGATTCTGTGTAGTCCTGAGAGCAACAGGGAATTGGATTTGATGATCCTTAGAGGTCCCTTCTAACTTGAGATATTCTATGGTAAAGTACATTTGTAATATTTTTGTCTGTTTTGCAGTGCTGGTTTTCCTGAGGCTTTAATATGAAGTTCCTGGACAGTACTGTTTCAACAAAGATTTGGAGCTTTTGAGGCTGTTTTGGTTTAGTTTTCCTTTAAAATAGCAAATTAAGTTGTGGGATTTACTGTTACAGGATGCAATAGAGGACAAAACTAAGAGTCTTATGGAGGAAAAAAAAAAACCCAGAGCCAGAGTGTTTAGTGGTCTGGACATCATAGGTTTAAAAGGCTTCTAAACAGTAGGTTTCCAGAAGTAAATAATCCTACACCAGAAATTTCACCTTGTTTCTTGTACTTTGTTTCTTCCCAAATAATCCCACACCAGAAAATTTACCTTGTTTCTTGTACTTTGTTTCTTCCTCCAAAGATGCTCTTGGTCTTTATCAGATAGTATCTGATAAAAATGGTGATCATACCTCTGTCCTGAGGCATTTACCTCTTCCCATGGGCAGCCTTAGCTGGACTGTCTGGGTTTAGCCTCCTTTTTCCATACCTCAATCTTTCTGACACTTAGATCTACTGGATTTGGATGTGGAAGGTATAAGCAGAAGAGGATAGTGGTGGGAGGAAATAGTGGTCCTTGGCATCCTTTGTGCCACACCTTCCAAGGCTGTCCTGTCTGGATGAAACCATCGATCTGTCAGGCTCCAGACATTGTGCATCCTGCCATCTGCCACAGCTGGGAAAGTTAGAACAGTTTGTCCATGGATATGTTTTTTTTTTGAAAGATACCGATGTGTTTGCAAGGTAATTTGCATCAAATGACATCCGTGCACAAAACTTGGTAACTTTGAGCCAGATGCTTTTCAGAATTATTTACATATTTGCTGAATAATTTTGGCAAGGGAAAAAAAAATATCTGTACAACCCACTCGTAAATAACTTGTGACAGGACTTCTTGTTGAAAATTTGAAGTGTCTGGGTAGCTGCTTTGAAAATTCTGGATTAGCACAGGAGGAGACACAGCCATTAAACTAGAAAAAAAAGCTGTATTATTTCATGTTTCTATAAATAGCAAATGTACACTGCTGTGGTGCTGAAAGGGTTAGTAAATTTACCATGAGTTTTATTTTTTAAAGAATGCTGAGTAGTATTAACTATGCAGAGAGAGTAGTAATGGTTTACAAGGCTACATATGATGGCTGATTAGTTGCTTGAAAAACTGAACAGTTTTGGGGGGAATATTGTCTAATAATGAGCCATAACTTTTAGAACTTAAATATACATTTCTTACTGTTGTGGTTTTGTGGGTTTTTGAGGGTTTTTTATCTCAAGACTTGTTGCTCAAGACTCCTGTTAAATGCATGATATCTGTAGAGGATCAAAGGAAATTTAAGAGCCTGTGGAAAACTACCCAGTTAATGAGAGGTAAATGAGAACAATGCTTTGGAAAATGGGCTACATTTGGTGGAGAGAAAACTGTCCTGGGAGAGACTGGAAATAAGTTTGGTTTAAAATTTCCTGCACATACTATCTACTTAAGCACAAAAGTTTCCCCTTGCTTAATTTTGCAAAAATTTCTTTATCTTCCCCAGCTTCTGCTCGCAATAGCCAGCAGAGCACATCATCAGAGATGGGACTGTTACATTAATATCCTGTGGCAGTGTGTAGATTTAAAAGATGGAGTACATTGTTAACTGGAAATGCTGCTTAGAAGTTTCTCTCAAAGGACAGATTTTGCTCCAAGTTATTGTACAGTTGTAAGGAAGTTAAGTGAAAGGTAAGAACTAGCAAGGAGAGTAAATTTTCTACCTATACTCTAGCAGCTTTTATGCTTTTTTAATTATTTATACCCCATGAATATTCCAATGGAAGTAAAGCCTGCTTATGAGCACATGGGTGGGAAAGGGAGATGCTGGAAGTAAGAATATTTTATACACTGCCTCATGATTATAGTTACTCAAAGGACAATGTTTTCACGTAGAATAGGTTTCAACAAAAATTGTAAACTAAGCCAGATGATAAGTAAAAATTAACACAGAGGTAATAATCAGATGGCAAACAAATCCTGACAGCTTCTTTTTTGGTAAAAAAAGAATATAAAGGAGTTTTAAAACCTGATCAAGGTGTTTGGTCAACATTTTCCCATGGTACTCTTGGCACATTTTCCATCAGGAGTGTTTGTTTACTGCAGAAAGGCTTTACAAAAATAAATCATCCAAAAGAACGGATATTTTTGCTGGATATGCTACAAGTAGACTGTAGCTGTCTTGGTATTTAACTTGGGACAGATACAGTTTATCTACTCAGCCACTTTTGTCTTTCTGGGTCAGAGCCCATGAGCTGATGTGCAGCCATGCAGTGCCTGGAGGTGTGACACTTGCTCATCAAGGGAGAATGAGCTGTTGGAAGTGTCACCCCTCGAGGTGGCTGAGGAGAAGGGAAGCTGGGGGGAGCTGAACCCTTGCTGCTGTGAGGTGCTGTTAGGGCATTTCAAATTAGGGTATGGTAGACTTTTAGAATTCCCTAATGATATAGTTTGTGTGAGTAAGAGATCAGTTGTTTTCTATGTCCCAGTTTTGCAATAGTTGTAAGGGCTAGGACTGCTGTGACTGATGCAATATAAAATGAACCTGTTTTTAGTTTAAACAATCTCAAGACTTTATACCCATGTTTGAGACTTGACTTGTGCATGTCATTGTTTTCAATCCTGCAAGAGAAAAGGTTAGAGTGAAAATACTGCTGTGTGGTGCCAGGGTCCTGCCTGGCAAACCTTTGTTTGCTTGAAAGTAAAGGATTTGATCAAATGAAGTCCAAAGGTCCCTTTCAACCTCAAAATTATCCTCTGATTTTTGCTGTTGGTCAGATACATTAACTGGAAGAAATGCTGGCTGTAATAATCTGTAGCATTTCAGGGACATCTTTTTGTGTTCTGAGGGGTATTTAGTGTCCATCAGCAAGCACAAATTACTTACCAGAGCCTTTTACCCACTGATGTGAAACATTTCTTTGAGAATTCTAGCTAGTTCAAAAGAAATTCAAGCCAGTTCTGCCACAGATCATCATCTCAGGTCATTAGGTTGCTTAATTATGGGCTTCACACGGAGCTCTGCAGCTCTGTCTAATGTTTTTGCACTACCTGTGAGTGTCCAGATGAAACTACTTATGAATGATCATCCATCCAGCAGCCAGATAGATTTGGAAAAGGGCTTTTTGGAAATGATCATGTCCTTTGTCTAGGGATAGAAACAGGCATATGGCTTTTTGCTTTATTCTGCACTGCATTGTCTTAACTTGTGTGTCAGATGAGTCCAGGAGGGCTGTGGTGAGCAGCTGTGTGGTGCAAGATAGTCCTTTTATTGAGCTGCTCTGTGGTGCACAGGCACTGCCCAGTGAGATTTGGCTGGTACACAACATGCTGTGCAAGTAAGTGTGCACTTCATCTAACACCTCGTCCTGGTGACTCTGAGTGAGGCTGCTGTGGCCACTCCTTGAGGAATCCTT
>NW_008662966.1:24969-32830 GCF_000695815.1 Acanthisitta chloris
TCCTGGAGCTGCTGCAATGTTTGCACAGTGCTCCCAGCACTCTGAGAGTTGTACTCCTTGGTGTGAGAAGGAGAGAACAGGTAATCCTCTGCTAAGCTGTCATTTGGCTTTGGAAAGCTTGTTAAAAGTTAAATATCTTTAAGGGTCACTGTAAAAAGTGCTAATGCTATGAAATACTTTCTTTAGGTGAAGTGAAAAGAACATGGAGCTGCTGCAATGTTTGCACAGTGCTCCCAGCACTCTGAGAGTTGTACTCCTTGGTGTGAGAAGGAGAGAACAGGTAATCCTCTGCTAAGCTGTCATTTGGCTTTGGAAAGCTTGTTAAAAGTTAAATATCTTTAAGGGTCACTGTAAAAAGTGCTAATGCTATGAAATACTTTCTTTAGGTGAAGTGAAAAGAACACCACGTTTGAAATCTCTTGGCACCTCCAAGGGTAGCTAGAGCTCCTTTCTGCAGTTACAAGAGTACAAAGACCATCCTGTTACATTTTAGGTTTTTTTTAAAGTTATATTTCTCTCTTTGGGAGGTAACAATGAATCCCAAGTGCAGGTAAAAAGCCTCTTGAAAACATGCTGTTCAATGGAATTTGGATGAAAACAAAAAAGTAGTATGATTTCCCTCTTTTTAATCACTAAGCTTCAAGGAAGCTTTTTTTCTATTAATAACCACTTCCCTGGTTTAGCTGCAATACAGGTGGTAAAGTAGAAGTCCACATTAGAAGTGATGTTTAGTCACAAACATGCTAAGATTGTGTCAAGATATTACAAGACAATTTGTATTAATAGCTGATAAAATGGTAGATGAAACTTAAGGCATTATAATTGCTCACATGGATGAATTTTTTTGTAGAAAACCAGCTACAATATGTAGAATATTTTTACAAATAAATAATAGGAAATGAAATACTTAATATTGTGGAGATACTACATTTTTCTCCTCAATGTTCTACTTCATTCTCTAACCCAACATTTTACTGTATCATTTCAGTTAATAAACTCAAGAATCAATATGTGATCTTCATCAATCTCAGTAAACAGATGTAATTTGGTGGTTAGTATACAAGAGTTGATCCCTTGGGAGCACTGTGCATAATTATTCATGGATCAAATGTTATCTTATGACATGAATTGTTGTCATCTTCTTGAAAGAATATTTGAGTAAAAGCTTGTCTCTCAATGCACAGAACATTTCAAAGCAAACTGCAGCCTGAAAGGAGAGACAAAGCTAGAATCATGGTGTGCATCCTGGGGTCAAAAGGTACCACAACAAGTCCTGAAATAAACCTTGTTAACATAATAGGGTAGGAATAGTTTGCCTTATCCCATTGCTATATAACCTGAAAGGTCTGTGTCAGTCTTTGAAGGATGAAGAGCCTAAGGATGATGTTTATGGGATAAAGGAAGTATTAGCAATTGTTTATTTTCGTAAGTGGATTAGAGAAGGCAGTTTTAATGGGGCTTTATTTTAAGGCTGTTTAATGTGGTGAAGAAGAGGTACATGTGTGTCTGAGCATCATTAAAGTTCACTCTTTCAATTGCTTTTTGGGGTAGTCTTAATACAATTCTGACTGTGGAATTTTAAGTGGCATTGAATCTCTCTGGAGAATTGTCTTTTTTCTTTCTGATGTATCAGAGTGCATGATGTAAAACCAAGCCCAGGGTTATACTGGTGTGGTCCTCTGTTGCATCCTCCTGCTTTGGTGGGGGGTGAGCTGTGGCTTTAGGGCACATTGGAACACTCATGTTCTCTCCCAGCACGTGTCAGCTGGTTGTGACAGGATGAACATTTCACTGTACTTTCAGGTTACTTGGCTTTATAAAAGGTACCAATGGGTCTAATGTTTTGGCAAGGGTTTGTGATGCCTGAGAGAGATCTGCTGTTCTTTGTTTGAGGTAGAGCAAGGGTTCATGATGCCTGAGACAGATCTGCTGTTCTTTGTTTGAGGTAGAAAATGGCCAAATGGTGTTTTGGGTCCTGTAACAAGTGATATCTTGGTACTCCTGGTTTAGTATGGGTGACAGGGGAAAAGATTTCCTTCATGTATAGATTATACAGTGAATGGCAGTTGAGAAACTGAAAGGATTTGATCTTTAGCTACTCTATACCCATGATGCCTGAGACAGATCTGCTGTTCTTTGTTTGAGGTAGAAAATGGCCAAATGGTGTTTTGGGTCCTGTAACAAGTGATATCTTGGTACTCCTGGTTTAGTATGGGTGACAGGGGAAAAGATTTCCTTCATGTATAGATTATACAGTGAATGGCAGTTGAGAAACTGAAAGGATTTGATCTTTAGCTACTCTATACCTTGAAGCAGGGGGTAAAAAACTGACATGTGCAGTTGTGTTTAGACCTCGAGTGGGGATATTTAAAAGCATCAGATCAGCTATGTGTTTAACTATGATTTTTATTTTGTTTTGATACTTCAGCCTTTTATATAGAGAGATATATGTCACAACATGGTGATTAGCAGCTGAGTTGTTGGAGCTACGGCAACGATTAAGTTAGTTTGTTCTCAGTGTTGAAAAATAACATCTCTTCAGAATTGCAGCACTGATTTGATGGGTAGTAAAGGTATTTTCTGAAAATACTCACTGACGTCTGTAAATTTATAGTTTAATGTGTATCTTAAGTCATCAGAAGAGATTCTCTTTGTACTTGAATATAGCTGTAGCTTGCTGCAATCTCAACTATATTCTGTCTTTAAAGCTACTTCTGAGGCTTATTATTGAATTTTGGCATTATTATAGCTGAGAACACATTTCACGTGGCCATACACTGAAATTCTATCCTCTGGTTACTTTATAAAAAACTTCATGCCTGGGGCTTTGACATGCCCATACAGACTGGTTTGCAAGAACTGGTAGACAAGCATTGTTTCTTTGAGTTGTTCCTTATTCTTTCAGCCTCCTGTGATTCTCTTTTGTGCTGTGACAGGCTAATGATTCACCTCTCATCATTCAGTTACTTAGATTTTTGAAGTCACAAAGGAGTTTTCAAAGTCCTCACATTCCCCAAAAGAATAGCAAAAGCAACTACAACTGCAGAGTGCTCTCATAGTGCTGCAAGATTTCTGGTCCTGTAAAAGTGAAGAGCCTTGAAACAGGGTCTTTTTAGATGTCAAGAACTGTAATTTCTCTCCTTCAGACACTGATGATCTTTAGGGGATATCTGTTTCAGCTCTGCAGGTCTGCAGTCTCTCAGGAGTCATTTTAGAGAGAGGAAAGTGATGGCATAGCTGATAAAAGGGTCAGGCTGCATCACAGAATGGAAAAAAGGAGTTAGACTAAAGAGCAAATCAGTAGATCTAAGGATGAAAAGATAAATTGCATGATGAAGGAGATAATGTAGGCATCTGGGAGAACAGTAAATACAGAGATGTGATATTAGTGTGAAAATCAAGAGAATGTAAACCAGAAATTAAGTCAAATGAAGGATGTTCAGAGAAATCACCTGAAAACTGGGAAAAGAAAGGTGGTGCCATGGTAGGCATCAAATGAGCTGTAGGGACCCCTTTTAAAATAAGGGAATTGAAGCTATTACCAACCAGGTTGGGATGTGTATAACACTCTGAATGGTAAAAAAATGGATAGGTTCAGTCTGCATGTTCTCTTGAACTAGTGGCCTCCTTTCTGCTAGTTTTCTGCAAGCTCTGTGCTTAATGCTCTCACGTTTGCAATTCATTCCAACAAGGATTGACCTCTTTTGTTACGTATTGCATATGTTCTTGTAAGTTCTGTGTAGCTGCAGGTTTTGCCCTTGTCAGTTTGTTCTTTTTTGTCATCTAAATATAGCTTTGATTCCCTTGAACATACATTACTGGCCCCACATACTGTCAATAGTAAGAAATATATTGGTACATAAAGAAACCATCGAGACTTAGAAAACCACTAATGTTTTCCCAGGTTAATTGTATGAGAGTCAGAGTGAGCAAAGTACAGTGACTAGACTTAAAGCAATGTCTGGATTCTGAATAACTCTGCAGTAAATGTTTTTGGCTTCAGATACACTGGTCTTTTATTTTTCTATATCAAACCATGAACTTTTCTGCTGCCTCAGTGCATATTTGTGTTATTCAATAAGAAATTAGGTTAGATTTCTTTGAATTTTATCAAGTCATATGACATGTTAACCAATTAAATATATTTGCACTTTGTCCTTGGTGGTCCTATTTTAAAGATGATCACTCAGTTTTCTTTATCTCTTAAATATTGGTCAGCTGTTAGAACTGGTGCTTGCACAGGCAGCTCTTAATGCCTCAGACTTTATTGCTGTGCTAGACTACTTAAGAACACAAACTAGTGTGGACAACTTCACCCTGGGGTGCAGTTTGTGGTAGGGACACATCTGCTCAGTGTGGGGCTGAGTATACCTTAACCCAAAGCTTTGGATGCAGAGCTACAGTGTTCAATATTGATACTGACACCTCTAGAAGGCTTCTTTGAAATGAGGGAGAGGTTCCTGAAACTAAGAGGTAATGAAATTTTAGTCTCTATGTAAGACATTACATGGGAATGCTCTAAAAAGTGTGATTCCTACAGGCCTAGTAATGCTCACAGCTAGAGCTGTTTCCTCTGCAGTCAGTTCCATACTCCTTGAAATGGAAACTGCACTTTGAAAATCTCAGTATGGATGTTAATAAATTCAGTGTTCCAAGACATGTTGGCATGGGGCAACCTTTTCATTTGTGTAAAAGAGCCACGCTGGATGTGACTTTGCTGCCTTCCTTGAATTGTGGCTGTAGTCATAGCAGAGGTTTGACAGCAAGTATTAGAATTAGAAGCATCACATTTAGGTTCAGATATCTAGGTCCTGAGAGGTCAGAGTGAACTGTCTATCTTCTCTAGTAAGCACCCATGAATCAGCATGCACTGCAGTTAAATGTAAGAATCTGCTCTCTTAGTTCTGATGTTCTGGCTTCATTTCCCATTTTCTGTTTGTGTTGATAGTATGTTTGTTCACTCTTCTCAAAGGTCAATTTGAAGAAAACTTAGTCTTTCAGTTACAATCTTTAAAAAAATAAGCAAAGGAATAGTTTGGTGAAAAGAATATCTAGCTGTTTATGAAATACACTGGCATTTTTTTCCCAGTGATGGTTTGGAATTGGGTAGGTCCCTGGATGTCTGATGCAACTAAGCATCATGTTTTCTTCCTCCTGATGAAATGACATCAAATGTCAATGCTACTGTCCTGTTCAAGTATTAGCTTGGGCTGTTTGCAGAGATGCAGGGGGTGAACCTTCCTATGCCATAGCACTGAAACACATTTACTACACCTGGATGGGGGTGGATAAGGAACTTTGGAAGCAAAAATCCTCTGGTTGTCCAGAAAGCACATACTGGATGCAGTCTAAGCTCCTGAGGGTCCACGTAAAATTTTGGTCTGGAGAGCTTAGCAAAGGTGGCAGTTCATTTGGCTCACCTTTGCACTCAGTCAGCAGGGAGCTTTACAAAGAAATTGTTGAGGTTTCACATTCAGTTAGGACCTGGAATCTGCCATCTGAGAGCTGAACTGAGCCAGGAGTGCTGCTCAGCCAGAATGCTTTCAGGTGTGGCTTATGGGTGATACCTGGAGTCAGCAATGAAACCTGTATTTCAGTCTCTGGCTACGTGGTAAAGGATGTCACTTGTGCACTCATCTCGTGATAAAAACTTTCAGGTTCAGTCAGAAAGTTTAAAATCACAAATTACTCCTTAATAGGGAGAACTTTTGTCTGAAAATAAGCTCATTTTGCAGCTCTTGGAGACTAAGTCCATTCTGCAGCCTTCCTTGCCATCAGTGGGGACTGCAAAGACCTCTCTCCCTGAACATGGTATGAAGTTTATAAACACTTCCAATACCTGGGGAGTTCTACATCTCCATCGTGTCGAACAGAAAATTGCAAATGGATTTACAAGGCATTGAAGTGGTGCAGTTTCAATGAATAAATCTCATTTCCTTAGAAAGTCTGGCTAAGAAATAAATTTGCCTATAACTTAAGAGCAAAATGTTAAATGGGAAAAAGATTCTCTTTTATAACAGTTTAATAGAAAGCACCAACTGAGCCTGATTCATATGATTGGCAGCAGCAATTATTGTCACAGCAACAAATGCTGCTGCTCATGTAGAGCCTCATTTGTCTCAAGCTATCCAAAGGTTTGTACAAATTAAGAAGTATGAATTGCTTTAATCAGAAATACAAAAATAGCCACTGTGATAATCCATGTGTTATGAAGGCACAAACAGGGGAATATGTCAAGAACAGGTGGGAAGAACTGTATTGTTTTGTATTGAGGTATTGGGTTTCAATCCAAGTAATTGCTCCTTATTTATTGCTTTTTGTGTGTTTGGTGACTGTGGTCATTGGGAGATTTCTTTTAGGCAGTTCAGGAGTTCTTTTAGGAATATCTGTAAGTTTTATTTAGCAAACCTTTGTTCTTCTCAAGACAATTTTCCCCTCTAATAATGGCACCCAAAATGGAACATTAAAGTGAAATATGGTTATTCCAATTCCTGTACCCATAGACTGTAACTAAATTATCTATTTTCTAGAAAGAATTCCTGGGGATTGCTGATGGAAGTGCTGTGTGGCTTTGTGATCATTAAAATGCAGTATCTATAGAAGGTTGTTGTGAGACTCTGTATCACCTTTTTTTTCCTTGAATGGTAACAAGCAGCATAATTTGGTGGATGAAAGATGATTATTATAGAAGGAACTTGTCTCTTAGCATGTCCTCAGCATCTGACAAAACAGACAAAAGCACCTGAGGACAGCAGGTTTCAGTTGAGATGTGTCTGGACACCCAGTGAGCTCAGATAGCTGGAGACAGGGATCCAGAGCATTTGGGAAATGTTAGTTACAGACCCCTGACAGTCCTGGTTTTAACTCCACCTCTTTGCATTGATTTTTCCAAAGCAAGGACTGGTCTCTAAACTTGAAATATTTGAATGGGCTCTGAGTCTGAAAACTGCTGACTGCTTCTCTCAAACAGAACTTTTTTTTGGGCTTTTTAAAAATCCCCTTAGTTTTGCCCACATGCTATCAGATTCTCCCTAACAGGCTAAGGGCTTTGCATGCTTGTCTCTTTTCTTTCTGCAGTGACATTTTTGGCCTGGGATTGAGCTTTGAAAGAATACTCTTTTCAAGGACTAACCCTTGGTGTCTTGCCAAGACTTTTTAATTAAAACTCTCTTCATCAGATATTTGTATTTTCTTTAAAAAAAAAAGAAAAGATATGGTAGAACAATGACTACAAAATTACCTCGGTGAAGTATGCTTTAAATGTATGATTAGTTTGTATGCACTTGAAATTTAATTTTCCAGTTTTCTCCTCCCCCGTAAGTTCCCTGCTGTGGTTTAATTGTTACTAGCAGTGAAAATCTGCAATAATCTCCTAGACATCTGGTTCCTTCAGTTTTATTAACTTGAAGCAGAGAGGAGCAGATATATTACTGCATACCTATGTCTCAAATATTTGCAGTTTTCAAAAACATTAGTTATGGCTTATAGGAATGGCTCGACCTATTGTTCACAAACTGCTTATCCTTATTAATGTTTGGGTGAAAAATGTTTAAACCTCTTTTTCTGGTATAAACTGAAAATAGCCTGATATTAAAATCATATGGAGAGCTGAAGTGGGAGAAGGTAAAGGTCCAGGAGGAATTTTATGGTTGATATTCCTATAAGGTAGAAAGAGAAGCCTCATGGGCTCCTTCTGGCAGAATTTGCTGGACTCCAACAGAGTCCCTTTGAATGTAGCCAAAAGAAAATTGCACTAATATTTTAATATTGTGTCCAACTCTAATAGCCTTTTGATTGTGGCATTCTATTACATTTGTAAGGGTCTCTAAAGGGTCTGTGCTGTCCTCAGTGTTCCAGCTTG
>NW_008662967.1:0-12146 GCF_000695815.1 Acanthisitta chloris
GATGGTGCACTCAATCCCCTTATCTAACTCATCCAAGATATTAAAGAGAACTGGGCCCAGCACTGACCCCTGGGGAACGTCACTAGTGACCGGCTGCCAACTGGATGCCATCAAAGAGAGTTGTTTGATGATTACTTTTTTATTTGTTTTGCTGCTATCTTACTACTTTTCCATTTTTGGCTTCTTCAAAAGAAATGTCTAACCAGTGATAAAAGTAGACCACAACACTACAATCCTTTGCACAGCAGGGCTCTTCTGAAGTCAATCATTGTCTCCTGGTGTGCCAGCTCAGTGGTGCTTGAAAATCCTCCCACAGGGCTTTTCCTTTCCCCTGACCCTCAGGAGGCAGCTGTACTAAAACACTCACCTTCTCATTCAGCATATTGAATCTGAGTTCCCCGCTGTGCATGCCATTACCGTTCCCAACCTGACTGCAAGCACCAAGATCCCCAAGAATATGAGGTCTTTTAACTGCAGCACAAGTTACAGATGTTGAGTCACTATTTCAGCAGAAAATCCAAGTTTTATTCTTTTTACTCTTTTTGGAATAAAAAGCTCTTCTCTCTCACAACCTTGTTCAGATCAGCATGCTAGCATTGTAGATACTCAAAAGTGAAAAATTCATTCAAACTGTAATCTGATGACATTTGCAAGAGGTGTAAGTGGGAAAGGTGTAATGAAACAAAGGTGTAATGATGTTGCATCATATGACTCAATACTTTTGTTCATCATTTCTGTTTTCTTCCCTCTATTTCAATAATCTCTCAGGAATTGGACTGAGTTCAGCTGGATTTTTAATTGGTTTAAAATTTTCCAGTTAAAAAGGGTCTTGATTAATCCATTATATTTATTTTCCCCTTCACATCTCATATAAAACAAGTCAGGGACCCAGAAAGTACCTGTATCTGTATTTCCAAGCAGTTGAAAGAGGGCCACATGAAAACAGAGACTAGATGCCTGCTCCCTCTTTTACCAAACATATTTCTGGGCAAACTCAAAGAAATATAAAGCTCCAAGAAGGTGTCTGCCCATGAAAGTGTGACAGCACAATTCACACCATCTGTAACTGTTTTCCATTTCAGCAATCAGCTCCATTATAGTGATTGTACAAGGAAAAGAACGATTACTACTGGTTAGGTAAGTAAGCATCAAAGGGGTGAATGACAGTCTGGAGTAAGTGCTGTTCTAATATCTGAGTTATTGCTGACTTAGATCACCATTCATTGTAGGTAAAGGGTTACTGAACAAGTCAACTATGAAATGAGGATGACTTCTCATACATACTGCACATACAAGACCATCAGCTGGTTAGACAGAGGAAAGGACATGGGTAAGCAAATTGGGGTGCAGTTCTTTGCAGTGTGAGACACAGTAACGACACTACTCCAGGACTTCAGTCTACACTGTGCAGAGTATTTAGCGCCATCAAAAACCAGGAAATTGCTTCATATTGCTAAGTTATTAATTACATTCAATTTCTAAGGCATTTGAAATTTTAGTACCTGGCCACAGCTATCTTATCCTCCCATATCAAAGCTGATTAACCTTTGTCTGCAGAATAAACTGGAAAATGTAGAGAATTAAATTTTTTAAAATAATCAAAATTCTTTTGCAATTTATTCTTTCTAGACATTGATAAAGCCTTTCTTTTCTTTGCAGGTCTCACAAACCACGACCAATCTATGGCGCATAATTTATGGCAATGGCCTGTTTTTATGTGTATTGTTGGTACATTAACACTAAGGGTAAAGTGATTTAAAAGAATGGATAAGGCTCTAAAAATATCAGTACAACTAAAGTCTGATTTCTTCTGATATTTATTTTTAACTGATTCATGACTTAAAATTTGGCTGACTACAATCAGACTACCAACTGATAATACTTCTACACAGCATGATAAAAGTCCTGAATATTTAGTTGTACAAGACTAGATGTTATCCCTCAGCAAACAGATCAAAAGGGCCAGTACCTCCTAAAAGATGCTGTTACGTTTCTCCTCAATGTTCCTCTTCATGCTCAGCTTCAACTCCTATCTACCTGTCTCTGTGAGACTAGGGATAGCCAGCAAAACACTTCAAATACAAGTTACAGCTTGTAAAAAATTTCAAGATACGTTCTTTTTCTTTTCCCCTTCACTAACAGTTAAACACATTAGTGTTTCATGCATTCATTCATGTTTCTGTGCTGTAGTTTTCAGTAGTGATTTCACTGGCATTTCATTTGTGTTTTACAGTTTTCCTGTTTTTTGACATAAAACCAAATAGTTTCATCTTACTGGGATAATTTTGAACATACATAGCCTATACTACTTTTTTTTATACCATATTGTTTTCTTAAATTCTCTATTGCAACAAGCAATGCATATGCATTAGGTAGTGCTGCACAGTGCGAGTAGGACGTAATGGCAAAAGAGACTATAGCAAGGTTTACAAAGTTTTAGTCATGGTGAACAACACTAGGCCATGACCAGTTGTCCCAGTAGTATTTCATCAAAGTCAGCTTGTAAAGACCTGGTTTCTTCTTACTTTATCATGTTTCCCATAACTTAGATGATCACACTGATACACTAAACCCATTTTTTAATTTTCTTTCTATAGATGGTATTTTATCTCACAGTATTTTACTAATATTGAAACTTTACTGGGATGGAATTACAATTATCATCATTTCATGTGCTCTTGTTTATTTCCTATCTTACATATTGAACTTTGATGCATTTGTTTCTATTGACAGCCATATTTTCTAAACTGCCCAAAACATCCAATTTTTCACAGTATCTCAGATCATAATAGGAGAGCGTCAAACAATTTAAACCAGAAGTTGAAGTTTTTCTTTCAAGAGATGCATACATGAAATACTATTCCTACTATCTTGCTAACCTGATTTCTTTAGAACTGTTCTAGTGGATTAAACTGTTCTTATATGGAGAAGATGACCACAACTTGCAAACTGCAGTGACCCTTTTCTTAGAGATGTTCTTCACAGCTTACCACTTAAAGCACTACTGCATTTCTGTTTGATAATGCACATCTCTTTGGATGATCCTGCCAAATATTTTATTTCACGAAAAGTAAAGAATATGTTCCTCTATCCATGTTTTCAAAGAACTATTCTCTAGTTTGGCTCAAACACTGACACATGGGCAATACCACTGGCTTCCTTGAAAATTTCCCTCATTATTGTCACAGAACATGCATTTGAAAAAAAAAATCATATCAATCTGTTTCCCTGCAACTGAAAGGTTTCTTTAGAAAACAGCAAGTCTTTTGTCCCTCTCCCAGGTTTCATACAAGAGCTTTTAAAACCAGGATAATCATTCAGAGACACCGAATGCCTCTTCCTAAGAGTCTGTCATGCAGGTCTGTAAGACATGGCACAAAATTCTCTGTGGGAAAAGGAGCTCTGCTAAGTTGACCATGCTATTGCACTCCCTTACTCCTGAGCTAAGATCTGAGTGGCCCTCACTGCAGTTTGGACAACACTGAAGGGCCTGTCAATAAAGAAAGCAGTTCTTCCTAACACACAAGTATCATATAACCAGTTGTAGTAGTGAAAAACACTGTATATATAATTTCATTTGGGCAAAGGTTCTTCTGTAGGCTCTGTCTGAGGAACTGTTTTTCAGATGAAGTATACAGTAATGTATACTGCATGCATAAAGGAGGGAGAGGATGAAACTACAGAAACTAAAATTAAGCCTTCTAGGGTAGACAAGACAAATTACAAGAGATTCATTGAGCTGTCATATGGGCTTTGGAGCTTGCAATACTATAGAGCTATATTCTGAGATCCTCCCATATCAGTTCTTTTCCCTAAAGCTTTCCATATATTGTGCCTTGAACAGCTATCCAAGACACCTGCAGAATAGATTTTTCACATTTCCCGAGCAGGGGAGTTTTCTACAGAGAACCAAGTTTGTTAGAGCTTTTTTATGCACCTTCTGTGTAAAAAACCTGGGTGGAGGCAAATACCTCATTTTTTTGAACTAGCATTTACACTGGTCCACTCTTGATGCTCTCATTTTATAGAAGTATTAATTCTGAATGGCCCTTATTTGTATCTCTATCTCTAGATAAAATATTTGCAGTGCATTAGCTTTTCAAGAAAATATTTAAGTAATTTCTGTCATATTTTGAACTGATATAGCTGTGATATTTACCATACACAATCACTAGTCAGAGTACAACAGTTTCTTAAGATGAGCTCAGAAATCACAGTTTTGTAGCTGCAAGACTCAGGAAGATTACCATAATGATTCAGTTCAGTGGAATTCAGAACTAAATTCAAAGCTTCTTCTAAGGAAAAAATACTTGGAGGAAACCCTAAGGTAAAGAAGTTCCAAAAATGTGTGTTTATGCTAGTTTCAGTCTTGATAGGCCAGAAACAATTTGGTAGACTTGTTAATAAGGAGCACTGCTCTCACTAAAAACTACCAAAATGAAGGAAAAGGTACTATTAATCAAAATGAGGGGAGGAAGGGAAATTATCAAACTGGAATGCAAAGACAGACACTTTGAGCTAAGCATCTTGTATTTCCATGGAGGCTGCCTTTCATCTTGTTTTGGCAGTCACAAAGTAAACACAAGACTTTGCTAATAAGGTATAATATAAATTATTAAACCATCTAGTATATGATCAAATGCATTTCAGATTATTTTTTGAATAATTCTGCCTTGACGACTGCCAGGAGTAATATATTTTGTGTACTCTTGCACAGACCCATTGATTGCTGTCTTTCTGAGACTCCAGTCCCAGACTTAAACCACCATGCATGAAAGAAATATATAATCACATCAAGCCCTAAGATTTGGCATCTGTCGATCATAGCCTAGCTTTTTGTAAGATCTCACTTCATGTTAGTCAACAAAGACATCAGAGCAACTCTTTAGCTCTGAGCTGAGGTTTTAATAGATTCAAAACATTTCTTACATGCAAATTTCTTTTATGGCTCAGGGGCACTGTTAGAGCTTGAAGTGTTAGCTAACGGCTGTGAAAAACTACTTGACTGAGCATATCTCAAGATAAATTAGACTTCTGAATTTTTTAGCTCAACCAAGTGCATTACACACTCGTAGTACTGGCTTTAAAAATATGGACTTTTATATAATCATGCACAACAAGTCTGTGTGACAAATTAAAAGAAAACATGTTAAAATATGCATTACATATCCTGCTGCACCATTTGAAACTCTGGGCTATTACACTTTGAAGGCATTTTTCAGATTTAAAAAAACAAACAGTTACTGAAGGTCACATAGATTACACATCCAAAAAATATGTAAATTGAATTTTATTGAATAGTTCCAGAGGTATTTAGTTCTGTAGGTATTAAGAGAGCTCCTTTGATTTATTACTTACAAAATTCTACCAGTCTTTTGCATATGTGGAATGCTGATCTTAAATTAAAAAATAAATGACATAGAAATTATTTTCCCTAATGGAATTAACATAATTCCTATAAGAAGCATCCTTGCCACCATGTATTCCAAAGAATGCACCGTGCTATGCTGTTAAGAGAAAATGCTGTCTACAAGCATGCTCGTGTCAGATGATATCAGCTGTACATCATCCCTAGGAATTCACTGATTCCCTATACACATGGAGGCTACTTTCCCATTTTAAGAGATGAGAAACCTTGAAAAAATAAATAAAGCAGCCAGGCGCTTTTGCGAAGGAATTTCATATTGTTGCTTCTTTTTGTGTGCATATATACATATGTGTTTGTGTGGGATGTATGACTGTATCACATAATATATAAGAGAGGAAACAGAACCAAGCTAAGGGTAAATACAGATTTACTATTAATTTCTCGGTAAATAGTGAGAGTCTTAGCAATAATTAGGATTCTTAATCTGCAAATCCCAAATCATTAAAACTGAAGCTATAGCAAGAAATAAATTAAGCAATGCATCTTGCAAATAACTGTAATCACTAAAACTGTCTTGCTGTCTGTCAGAATCCTAGGATAATTCAAACTGCATCTGGTCCATCCTCCTGCCCAAAGAAGGGCCAGTTATGGCCTAGTTTGCTCAGGTATTGAATTAGTTGGGCTAAATGTCCAAGAATGGAGACTGCACAGCCTCTCTGGGTCTCTGTTGCCCTGCTTGGCTGTCTACATGAGGAAAATGTTTCTCTTCATATCCCATCTGAACCTCTCATTTCAACTTAGGCCCACTGTCTCTCCTCCCACATGCACCACTACAAAGCACTTGCTTCAGTCTTCACAGTAACTTCCCCACATACACTGGGGAGCTTCTGTTAGGGTCTCTTGAAGCCATCCCTTCTCCAGCCTTCAACAAGTCTGATCCCTCAGTCTCTCCTCACAGGCCAAGTGCTCCAGCCCCTGACCAGCTCAGTGACCCTATGCTGAACTCGTTCCAGTAACCAATTCCTAATTTACATCAAGATCACTACAAGTGACCCAGTCAAGTCAGGTCAGCAATACTCCTAGCAGCTGGACCATGGTCAAATACAAACACACAACACATTTAATAACTGGAGGATATAGAGATTGATTGACCTTGAACTCATCTGCATTAAATCCGACAGTTTCTTCCAGGTGTCATCCCTTATGGAGGCAACCTTTAACTAGGGCTTACCCCTGCCTTGCATGGCAAGTGAGCAAAATTTTTTTTCTTTCCAGTAACACCTGCATGATCTGTTTGATTCCTTTGATCAGCAAAGAAAAACACACCTTTCTCAGTGCTCAGCTACCTCCTACCTTGATTACTACTACAATCTCTTCTGTTTTCCTTCTACTTCTCCCTTTCTCTCTTGCATCATCTGACCATACAGCCTCTCCTAATAAACACAGGCAGAGATGCCAATAGGAACACAAATTTGGAATGACATACCATATCACAACTTTCTGTCCATGTCACACAGACACATATCTGGAACCTTCTACATTAACATTAAATTCAAACTTAAATATTCCTGTTTAAGAGTATAAAAGAAATCAATCCTCTCTCTGTAAATTCCCATCATTACTGTACAGCTTCACTGGTGTTTTCCTTGGCAGACATCTCTGCACTCTTCCATGTTCTTGCCTAAGGGTAGACCCTTGCCTACCTATGTCTTTTTCCTTCCCTAAATAGTCTTTATGGATTACTCCCTTCATCAGCCCCCAAAATTCATAAACCACTTAGAAGCTAGATGGAAGGCTGAGCAACTGGGCCTTATTAAAAGACTTCCTTTTTGATGTACACTTTGAGGAGGAGGGAAACAATCAAAAAGCTCAACTAACAAAAGAAACAAAAAGAGGATAAACAACCAACTGAGAAAACACAAGCCAAAAATTACTTCCAAGGTGTTTAAAACACAGTCTTGTGCTGTTTTTCATTACACTCACTTGTTTTAGCCTGTTTCTTTACATTTACCTATAAATGCTTCCAGCCAGGAGTTGACTCTCTTTTTTTTAATATATTTGTATTTTGTGCTGCTATTAAACTTAGTGACTCAGTACCCTCCCACTACACAAACAATGTACTGCCAAAGTAACCTGTCATTCAGGGTCAGACACAACATTTTGAAAAACAAGCCTGATGTCTGGATTCTGAGCTTTTTTTTTTTTGTAATAAGGTGTGTGTGGTGTCAATCACTATGCCGGAAACAAGTGACATCCAAGACAGCATTCCAGCCAGCACTTGTAACCACAACAGAACTGAGAACTTTTCTAAGTAGAAAAAGTTTGTGATTCAAAAATCACAGTCATCCAAGTAATGACTTGAAATGAAGAAAGAACCTAGCAGCACAATGTGAACAAATTCAGGGTGGGGTTCTGTCACTATTTATCTCCCTGTGCATAGCACAGTTTTGTGAAGGAGATGGCAGGTGCTTGCTCTGGGCACTTATCCGGTAATTAGCTGGCTAACAGACAAATCTGTTTCCTAGAAATCACCAGCATAGGCTTCATGGCTTTGAAAATATATTACAGTGAATTACAGGATGTACATTTACTTGTAGTAACACCAGATACCATTTTTCAGTGTTCGCACCATGGCCTATCTTAGTAGATATTATTCCACAGGATTCCAGCTTGCTCCTTTTTTTTAAGGATTGTAGGGATTTTTTTTGTCGTGTTTTTTTTTTTTTTTGATTTGTAGCTTTTTTCAGTAAGTATTTTAAGGTTGTGTTTATAATACAACAGTTTTCCCATTTTATTTTATTGGATGATGAAAGAATGACAAAGCGCTAGCAGTATGTGTATGTTCAAAGACTGTTCTACAAATGAGATTATTAAAGGAAATACTATATACTTTTTTTTTACAGCACAAGCTTTCAGAGACCATCACCTTTTTGCTTCCCCTTTTAAATCTTGAAATAACAATGACAATTATGTGGAGGTCAGTGGTAGCTACAGGCAAAGACACAAAAGGTTTCCATCAGAAAGAGTACCCCAGTAAAATGAATAGCTAGATGTGAAAATATATATTCATGTCACAAGAACCACCAATATAACTGAACGATATTCATGTATCAACAGTGAAATGAGTAATATTGCTTTTACTCAAGGGACATTCTCTCTCAAAATCAGGAAAAGCTTTTAAAGATCTTTCAGATGGAGCAAAGCAGAATAAACTGATAAATGTACATATTCTTGGCTGAATCCTTCCCCTTAATCCTAGAATATGTCATAATCCTGAATTTATGGTGTTTTCATTTCTTCCTACAGAACCAAGCATTAAAATGAAATGTTCCACAGAGACTTGTATTATACAACAACCTCAGAGACAAAGGATACAGCCCTCCTTACACTTCAACCTCATGGGTAATAAACATGGTTAAAAAAGGACATTTCTAATATTTTTGAATGATACTAGGTTCCAGAGTTTCAAAATCCATATCAGTAGGTAGCTGTGGGGTCTATAGGCCTCCCTCATTTTACAGGTTGACAAACAAATAAAGAAGATTTGAAGTGTCTCCAGTGCCATAAATACTAGTCAGCAATTAGGTCTCCACAGTTCCTGTCTCAGATTCCAGCTGTCACCTGAAGTCAACATAGCTTGCAAAACCTTTTATCTCTGCCAAGTTTAAGTTTTAAACATGTTTTCTTAGAGCTAGGCAATGCCTTAATATGTAGTCTTCTGACAATTTATATTACATTAATTTTCACAAACTTTCCTACTTAGTATTAAGCACCTCCGGTTCCTGGGACTGCAGACGCTCACCAAGCACAGCTGGAATCAGACCTTGGCAAAAAGGAGCATTTTATGCAAGCCTGAAATTTAACAGTTAATACAGTGTGACTGATCTTGACCAACTTTGTGGGTTCAGTGATAATACAAAGGTTTTCTTTTCATATTGTCATGGCCTCTTTCCTTTAAGTATCCTTAGTCGTTTCAGGAGGTCTCCCACAGTGCCAGTTAGCATACTTTTGAGCACCTGAGGGAGTGTCTTGAAATCTGAGTCTCCTTTTTAATTTCACACTCAGTCAAGTTCATCTGCAGTTAATGGAGGGCTCTCTCATGGAAACATCAAACAATGGTTACTTTCTGTGATTAGCAAGCCTAACTGCTCTAACACAATCTCTGTATTCCCAGTCTCTACAAATGATTCGTCAGCCCTTCCCCACAATAAAGATTACATGAGAAAAACCTTTCTTGGCTTGCTGTGTATTTTATGCTAGATAATCATGATAGCACCTTGGCACTCTGTCTAAGACATCAAAGAACAGTAAGTATCCAATCTACAGGCTGTAACGAATATCTACCCTCAGGAGAGCATTTGTATCATTCAGAGGGTGGTCTGACTAGACAACCAACTTCTGTAGCTGTGAAGAATTTAAGTGCCTGAGCATGAACTTGTGCCTTGCCATGCTCGAATACTGGCAATTTGTACCCCCTGGACCTCAGTCTTCTCCCATATGGGTTTTACATGGTGTGCTCTATCAGGTTGTATCTGATAATTCCTAGGATTAGCTTATGAGGAGAAAGTCAGTTCCTCTGGAATCAACCATGAAGCAATAAGTACTTATTTCCTCTTTTTCTTTGAGACTTGGAGTTGGTTTCTCTTAAATGCTGAACAGTCACTGCTGCAATTTGCTTGAATACATGCTATAAAATTTTAATCATTATTAAGTATCTAGTTCCAAGCATCTTTTACTGACCACCATCAAACTTGTTCTCAAGAGTAACCTTCTAGCAGACACTTTGAACATCTGTCTCATCTTCATCTGTGAAACAGGAAGACAAAAGCTGCATTTCAGGAGGATAATGTAAACATAAGCTTATTACTGTTTCTGAAGCACTCAGAAATTTAGTTATGGGGGTCATAGCAAAGGTCAGAAAGAAATTAGTAACTCCCTTGAGAATGAGCTTTAAACAGCGTGCAGCAAATAACACTGCTATTACATGACAAACAATGAAGTGGAAAAATATCTAACAGTAGCCTATTAAATTGGATGTTAGGAAAAATTACCTTACCAAAAGGGTTGTCAAGCACTGGGACAGGCTGCCCAGGGAAGTGGTTGAGTCACCATCCCTGAAGGTATTTAGAAGATGTGTAGATGTGACACCTGGCAACACAGCTTTGTGGTGGATTTGCCAGTGCTGGGATAGCAGCTGGACTTGATGATCTTAAAGGTCTTTTTCAATCTAAATTATTCCAATTCTACATGAATAGTCTCAACCCTGTGCACAGGGAAAATAAAATTGCATGTGGATGTATGCAAAAATACTGCATTAGCACCTAATTAAAGGCTGAAACACGGTATAGTTGGCATTTACATGGAAATGAGGAATTAAAACTCTAGAATTTCCTTAGTTCAGAGTACTTAACACTCCAAATAATATGCACACATATGTACATGAGAAATACAACACTTAGTTTCTTCTCGTAATCACGTATTATAGGTCTCCAGTGTCATTGTAGTGTTAAACTCTCCTCTACTTAGAAAAGGGTATCGCTCTGTAACAATACAACCCATCATATTTTAATACAGCTTTCTTTGATGTTTTGTTGCTGCTTTTGTCTCTAGATGAATACAAGTATTAACAGCGATTGACTCGTGGGCAAGTGTGTCTTCCACACTGTTTCAATACCATCGCCCATCCTAGTAACTTTTGAGCGTATTCACTTACTTCAACAATCGGTGAACAATCCAGTGTCTTGTCAAGGGCTGGTAAAAAAAAAACCCTCACCCAAATCTAAATCAGTGCTCCTGTTGAGGGAAAGGCCAGACCCCAGCCTCAACAATCTGTTTTATGCCATCACCTTGCTGACCGATTTGCACTCCTAAAACTCCAAATCACATGCAATAGTTCCACAAACCAAGAAAAGAAACTAATAAAAACAGAAAACCACAAGCAAAACACAAGACAACCTGCAAATGACCAACATATACCAGATGTCTACAGGGGTGAGAAATGCAAGCCCATGGGATGATAACTGTGGGGCTTAATCTACTCTTTAACAAACTGATGGGTTTAGATTTTAAAATGTTTCATGTCTCCACACCAAAGATAACTACAACAATTTTTTTTATGACACAAGATCCTCTCCCAAGCATACCTCTAATTCATTCCTTTCCAGCTATTAAGAACTGCACATCTGGCTCTCCCCTGTGGTTCTGTGACAAAATCTGATTATGCTACAGAATCTTAAGCACTCCACACTGAAAAAATAATGAACTAATGTTTCTTTGGACAGAGACATGTGAGCTGAAAGAGGAAAAGAATTCCTGTCATTCTAAGCACTACTTCCATCATTTTACCAAATTAAAGTTCTTGTATTTCAAAAAAACTATCTGTGTCAGAAATGGATATTCACAGCTGTCCTTTTTGTATGATAATTATGTTACTGCACTTATCAGAGATTTTGTATGTGAGAATTGCAAAATAGTTTCCATACGGATAAGATAAATCACAGTCACACTGACTGAAATGACTTACAATCACATATGAAGTCATGTCAAAACAAGGACGAGAATTAAAAAAAAAAATCCTCTAGTCCTGATAATAAGACCCTTTTCTGAGGACCAGAAATCCATCTGGTTGATATTATGCATAGGTAGTTTTTGTAGCTATGTGATTTTTTGACAAAAAGAGCTTAAAAGTAATGACTACACATCTTTGTTCCATCAAAAGGACTTTCACAAATATTTCCAAGCCACCCCAATCCAAAATGGAGCATTTGTTCATGTTCTG
>NW_008662968.1:0-4252 GCF_000695815.1 Acanthisitta chloris
AAACAGAACAGTGAGTTTCCTTGAAACTCACATGGTGTTGAACATAATGAACAGTAAAATATAAATTAAAAGCAAACCAAAGTCTTGAAATTTTTTTAGTTTTCTCTTGGTTTCCCTTCAGAGCAGATTTTGTCTATCTTCATATAATTTTCCAACTACATATACTTTGCTGAACAAATATCCCTATAGCTGCAAAGTTTATACATGCATACATATACAGAAACAAAACAAACAAGTAACTGTACCCAGAACTGGATAAGTTAAAATTTTATTAGCCATCCAACCACCTGTCAGCATGCAATAAAGCCTTTACTGTCTGAAGAGCTCCATTTTTGTAATGCCAATTCTAAAGCCTTCCATGAAATTATCTCACAGAGTTCAGATGAAGAAGAAACCAGCTAACACTAAAAATATATCCAAAATTCTAATTCTATCTGTAGTCCTCAAGCTTTTTATCATCTTGAACTTTTGTTATTCCTAGTTCCTGATGATTTTCACAAATAATTACAGACCATTACTTTGCTTATATGCCTGTTTTCTTCATTTCCTGCAGTGTTTGTTTGTATCTAAAAGGAGCTTCTCTCCTTTCTCTTGAGTGAAAAGGATGAAAACTCTCCATTGGATGCTCCTTTTAAATTATACACCAATAGGCACTGTGGCTGCTGTGTATTACCTGCCAATTGCCAATTCACGCTATTTCAGTGTTCCAGCTTAGAAGTCTGGTTGACCAAAAAATGTTGTTGTTCAAAAAAGTAACCAAAGTAAACCATACCTAAGTTCTCACCTTCAAATAATTGTTTTATAGATACCAAAAGTCAAAAAAAAAAAAATTGGAAAATTCATTTGATTGTCTGAATTATTTGTAGTAAAGCAGTTGTGTACAAAATCTCTTGAACTATCTGCAAATGATATTGAAACCTCATTCTTTCTACTACAGAGTATAACAAAATTAATTTACTCTGCAGATTATACTCTATGTCATCCTGTCACCAAAAAAAACCCAAAGCAATATACGTAAAAATGGTACCGAACGCATCTTATGTTCTATTAGGATCTGTCACCAGTTTAATACAGTCTGTTGGATAGTTGCTTCAGAGAAATACTAGTCATTGGGGATGGGAAAATGAAGGAAGAAAATGCTTTCTGTCAGAAGGATCATGACCAACCTGTTTAGGCATCCAGAAGTTCAGAAAATTTCAGTTTTCAACTCCCTAAATTAAACAATGAGGTTAGCTAACAATTCATGGGTAATTGGATTTCTTGAGTTTGTTACATAAAAACATAGGTTTTGCAAGTGTCAAAATATGTCTTCCAAATGTGTTAGCACCTTAGGAATTATTGATGAAAGCTTCTTTTATTCCTTGTGTGTGTGTGTGTTTGTGTGTGTGTGAGTTTGTCTCTCTCTGAGGCCTTCTTGAATGGCATGGCTACTGGGCAGCTGTCATTCCCTCTTGCCTCCTTTTCTGTGTTTCATCAGGTATGAAAACCTCTACAGGGTGGAACAATTTCTGTGAGAGAGGCTGTGAGAGATCCTAAGACTTGGTGATCAGAACAGTCTTCTGAAGAGGAATGGCCTCAGTTAATATCTCTGACTGATTAGCTGCCATCTGTACTGAGTTTGAGAATGATGTTGGAGTTAATGAAGTCAGACTTTAGAGAGAAAATACACTGGGGGTGGAAGGAACAATAAAAAACATCCTACCTTTTAAACAAATTTACTTTCTTGCATTAACAGTTTTTAAGGTTTGTATTTTAAAATATTTAAGAATGTCTTAATGCCATGATATAAAACAAACTGTGGAAAAAGAAGGTTGACTACCACAACAGTAGGTGAGGTGGGTTTTTTTATGTTGTTGTTGTTGTTGGTTTTGGGGCGGGTTTTAATGCACTCTTGGCTATGCCAAAAATTCAAAACTTCAGATCCAGTAGACTTTTCTGAAAGATCTGTGTGTCATCTTTCCTCTTTCAGGTGGTCTCTGCAGACCACCAGAAAACATCTCAGATAAATGTCAGGGTCTGGGTATTATCCCAGGCATTCTGTTGTTCTCTTCCCTTTACAGCTCTTTGAAGAACAAGTTTATTTAAAATTACATGGAATTATTTCAGGCTTTCTTAAGTCAAATCACTGTGTCAGTTCACTTTCAGTTATGTTGGAAAATCTTTACTGCCAAAGGTAGAACAAATAAATATACACACATAACACTGTGGAATAATCATTGCTTTTAATTTGTACCATGAGTCAGAATTGTTTGCTTGCTATTTTATCCTCTCCTTGAAAATGTCATTAGACTGGAATATCTTCATGGATATTGCTACTTCCTTAGTTTCTGCTAAGCAAGGTTTGGGGGTGGGAAAGGAGATAGAGGGTGCTGATTCTCTACAGTCCTTTTTTTCCCCTTCTCACTCTCCACTTCATCCTGTTTGCTTAACTATTCATTCTCCAGACACTGTGAACCATGCTTAGAACCAACCTTCAGGATGCAACTGCATCAAATGTCTTTCTGAATTTGCCTTTCATCTCACATCATTTGAAGAGAAGGGCTGCTTATGCTTACCCACACAACTTCACTCAATGCTTATCTGACACACACGTTTCTTCATTTGGTACAGCAAAGCAGGTAGTCTTTCATTAGACTAAGAAGATTCTGCTTGTCATTACATTTTTGTAGTTGCTCATCAGCCTACACTCAGTTATGTCAATGCTCTATTACTTGCGTTAATATAGTTGTAATAACTTCAGTGTATTTACAAATCTTCAGAGCAGCTTTATCCTACAGGTAGGAGCTTCTATTTTTTCTTGTCTACCACATGCCCTCCTTTCTAAGCAGCCAAATGATTTCACTTGCCTAATAGTAAATCCATTATTATTCATATATTAATGACCTCATCAAATGGACTGAAATAGGGTGCATAAGTACAGGATACAGAATGTAAGTCTCTCAGAAGAGGATAAATGAAAGACCACTAAGTATTGTACCTTGAGACTTCAAAAGATGTAATTTGCCTTCTTGCCTGTCACATACTTGTTCTGCAGTCTCAGGTGATCTAGAATAATAGAATAATATTTCATTATTGTGTTCTGTAGAGTAACAGAGAAGAGTATATTCCTTCTCTGCATCATAGATGAAGCAGTAATGAATGCCATAAAGATTCCTACTGTTGTTGTAACTGTAATGATTCAGGACATTACAGATGAGGTATAACCTTTTTCTTAAAGTCAAAATATTTTACTAGCCTGTCTGGCTGTATTTGTTAGAAAAAGGAAACCACAAAACAAAACATCCTTTCAGGAATAGGGGCCCCTTTTGGGATCTGGAATAGAAAATTTGGAGTTTTAACAGAAGTTGAGGAAATGTCTCTAATTTTAATTAGATAGCTATTAATTGCATTAACTCTGTAAAGAAAAATGTGTATTGGTTGCCGCCAATGAAACAGTCTGCTATGTAAAGAGTGTCATAGAGAAAAACAACAGATACTGAGGTCTCAAAGAAAAGAGATTTAGTTAATTTATAATCTGCAGACACACAGAGGTTAAAAAGGAAGGGAGAAGAGAATATGATGTGCAGTGAACCAGAAACTCATTTGAGTTCATTTGTTTTGGCTTCCAGATTAGTTTTGAAGTTATGTTCCAAGTTTATCATTGAAAGGTGTTTTGTTGGTTTCCCTTGAAAATCAGAAGAGAAAGACCAGATATGAAATGACTGTTTTGAAAAAAAATGTGTCTCCTGTGGCAGTTGTGTGTAGCCCTTCACCAATTACCTGTGCAAGGTCATTTCCAGTGCAAAGTAGTTGCTTATTTCCACCTATGTATTCCTCAGAAAAGTGCACAGCACAGAGCATGAAATATGCTACACTGCAAGGGGCAGGAAGTGGAGGGAAGTAGATTTCAGTGATCTAGTTCTCCAGGGGACTGTTCTTGTTAGGAAGAGTTCCTCTTCACATTATTGAGGTGGGTATCGCAAGTATTTTTCAGCACACTGAATTTTTCCTGTAATAATTCTTAAGTATTTGTTTTGTCAAGAAGTGTTCTACATTGATGATATCTGGAAAAATAGTCATGTCTTTACTTGGCTTTCGTCACATATTCAGTGACTGTCTTCACACTCTCTCTATTATAGCCCTATATTATAACTTTCTTCTCAGATGTTATTGTCAACATCAAAAAACTACAACATATAGAGAACCAGCAAATCAACATATATATAACCACCAGCCATGTAGGATATATCAAAAGAAGTTGTACTATACAAAC
>NW_008662969.1:0-1172 GCF_000695815.1 Acanthisitta chloris
TAATAATGATAAATAATAATAATAGGACGAGCAGGAGGAAGTCTTCCCAGGCAGGACTAGAGTCCAGCCTCCCCCCACGGGGCACGCGTGGCAGGGGGGCAAGGCTCAGTTCTCCCCGGGATGCGGAAGGGACCAGGACTAGTGAGGGGGAAAGGAGAGCTCTTCCTTCCCTGGGAAAGGGCCACCTCTTGCCAGGGCCGTCGAAAACGCTTCCTCTTCGATTTTTAATAAGGAGCGTTAATCAGGCCCACAAGGCAGGGGTAGGAAAAAATCCCGGCCAGCGAGCAGGTCAGGTATCAGCGATCTCATGGGGAAAAAGATAAATAGGAAAGGTTTAAAATCACCTTTCAAGTGAGATCCAAGCGAAGGGGGTTATGAGAAAGCACAGTAGAGAGGGAGGATTGTATGAAAACGGGCAATTACAGAGGTGGTTCCTGGAGAAAGTTGCTTAGCGGTTTCTCTACGATGAGTGTCGATTTTTTCCCTTTGGTTTGGGTTTATTCATACCGTGGGTTTTGGAGAGCTGATCCGAAAACAGGTTTTCCCCCCTCTTCCTTCCTTTCTTTCTTTTTTTTTTTTTTTTTATTAAAGTAAACCCATGCCCCGTGCTACCTGGAAAAGAGAGAAGTAGTGTTAAGGCTGCTTACCTCGGTGGAGTCGTTTGAACAGCCTCTCTCTCCAGGTCCCCTCGCCCCCTCGGCGATTTCTTTACAGTTCAAATGACCCTCCAGGAGCGGAGCATGGAAAAATTAAAAAAATCAAAATCAAATCAAATGAATTACGAGCGGAAAAGTGTCCTGCTCGGATGGGGAAAGGCAGATCTCATCCCTCGCCGCGGCCTCCAGCGCTCCAGAGATGGGAGATGTTATCGCCGTGTTTGTTTGCGGAGTATAAATAACAACTTAAGTTACTTACGATGCATCAGGGGAGAAAAAGCGTTTCCCCCATCCAAGTCCTCCTCCTCCCGTTTATTCGAGGCAGCGGGCTGCAGCGCACCGCCGGCTGCGGCCAGTCGGTTTTAGTGGGGAGAAGTGCCGTCTTCCCCGGCTCTTCTTTCTCCCCAGTCACGAGAAATAACAAAAGGGATGCGGCGACAGCACCGGCACCGTCCGGGATTGTTCACTCTCTCCCGCCCCCTCGGCCTCTCCTTCCCCGCGGCTGCGCTCCCGGGC
>NW_008662970.1:0-3979 GCF_000695815.1 Acanthisitta chloris
GGCTTTGTCTGCTCCAGCCACTGTTTCTGGTTAAGGTTCACAGAATAAAGTGACTGAAATGAGGATGCAAAGACATGCTCTCCTCAGGAGCAGTTCATTTTCCCTGTGAAGAGGGCAGTGTCTATTTGGCAGTTACATGCCTAGGAGACAGTGCTGGTAAGAAGGGGTGCATATGCTCTTTTGAAACCATAGTGTTGTCTGAAATGGTTTTTGTCTTAGTGCTGTCTAATACTGGTCTGGGGTCACTTACTTCAAAAGTAGGTCATTCTGCAGTCAATCAGAAATCTTATAGTGTTGATAGTCTGTCAGAGCAGTGCTTAAGAGTGATAGAGAAGTAGATTTATTAAGCACATTGAGAGTAAGGTACACAAATAGAGGTGCTGAAACTGCAGTTTACCCAAACTCAGCCAAATTAACAAAATATTGTATTAGTACTGACTATAGCACCACACAAAAGGTACACTGTGCTTTGTGCTGGCTTTAAGGAACATGCAAGAAAACTTTAAAACTAGGAAAACTAATGTAAAATGCTTTTTTGTTCATCAGAGCTTAGTCTTTGCTGTTTAGAGAAGCCATTCTGAAAGAATCATAACTTTTGTAAATGTTTGGTCTTCCAGGGAGATTAAGCATTGTTCCTTTACTCCTTAGTTCTCTTTCAGCTTCTGGGTTTTAAGCTTTGTTCTTACTTAGGCCAAGGTGCTTTCAGGAAAAGCATTCCATCCAGATACTCTTACCAGCAGATTCAACTGACAAGATACTAGTCATCTGCTAAATTCTGTTTCTTGAAAAAGCAAAAGAATCTTGATCAATGGTAATTGTGTGAATTGGGCTCTACAAATCAACCCCAAGCAAGTTGAGAAAGATTTGGAATCAGCTTTTAATTCTGTCTTGGGCTCAAAGATAAACAAGGAGTAATAACTTAGTGAAATTAAAAATAAATTGCATCACAGAAAAAAAGATTGGTGATATTGAAGGGTCATTTACTCAATCTCTTCATTTAGTACAGATTGCTATGCTGTAATGGCTTGAAATTATTTCATATATAAGGTGCTTCTAAAGTATTTATTGGTCCCTCACATTCCTTACATAGCTAAACCTTCTTAGCCTGAATCGTTCAGATTAAGTTCTGTATATTACTTATTACACTATTATGCTTACAATAAATAGGCTTTATTTTTCCTTTTCTGTAACTGAGGTGAACTGGAAATGTTTATATGTTGCCTGAATATGGAACACAGAGAAGTTTCAAATCATCCTTTATTTGATGCATCTTGCAGTTAGAGAAAAGCCAGTTTGCATAAAGATAACCTTAGCAAGCCAACAATAAGAATAGAGCCATAGTCAAATGAAAGTGTGGAATGGACCCAGTGCTAAATGCATATAAAGAGTGTACTGAAAAATGTCTAGACTTCCAGATTCACTGACTCTTGTATGGAACATGCTTCTTTATACTCTTCAGCTTCTTGCAATTCTTTTACATTTTCCTGGAATTAAAAACAAAACTTCTGAGCACTTTGAAAATAATGGACATGGGATTAAATTTAAGAAGGAAACTATGAAACAAAGGATATATCATTATAGAAAACACTAATTTTACATAATTCAAAGCACAGGCAATTTATTTTGTCCTGCTTAAGGTCCAGGATAATGGCTGTCATGTGTGAATAGATTTGACCTATGCATACTTTATTTTGTTAAATATTTAAAACCAAGGACAGCATAACTGGAACCAACAACAAAACTCAGAACAAGAGTACTATTAAGAAAAAAAGCTTAAGCAGAGCAATTCAATTGCTTAAGCAACTGAAAAAACATACTATAGTTGATTTTAAGCATTGAAGGTGAGTTAAGAACAGAAAGCAACCTCTAAAGACTACCAAATTCTTAATAAGAATCGTAACTCCCCACATTCCTTGTTTTAACTTTGTACAGCACAGTGTATGGATCAATAGCATCACTTCTGCATGCTGCTGAAATCTAGACCAACTAACTGTCAAGTAACTAGGTGAATGACAAAAGGTGCCTAAATCCTGACAGGTACTGAGAACCTTTTTTTGGAAAACAGTAGAGGCATACCACCCGAGGACAAGAGCCCTTGACCTTTCCTTTGAAAACGGTTTTGCATGTTAGCTATCATGTGTCTAAGGCTTAATTTATGGTATGTATTTTTAGCCTCACAGTAGCATTTAAATGTATAGCAGAATGCTTATAAATCACATAAGCAGTACTCAGTAAGGACTCAGCTGTCTTGTTTCTTGTCCATAGCATACTAAAAGTGGTAAACAAAGTATTTTGACTATTTCCGTTCACTTAGAGCATATTATATGCACCTACATGATCTACAAAGACTACCTAAAGCCAGTGAATTATTTTTTCTGATCACGTAACCATCATAGGAATTCAGAGTCCATTCTAACTGTTCAGTATTTAAGTGTATGTTGAGTGTGCACTCCCTTAAAGACAGCTTCTAATATTCTAACACACACACACAGAGATACACACACACTGAAGACCAAGTCTGCAAAGACAGTTATCTAAAATGAAATCTTGGTATGTTAGAGGATGCTAGTCTTGGGATCTATAAGAAGCAATTCTTCAATCCAGTTCTAATATGCTGCAACTGCACTACAGACAAATACATTCATTGAAATATATCAAGGAACAGCAGCATTTCTGGATCAATGGATTTTGGTGCTATACTTACTAGTAGTTGAGTAAGATCTGCATGTGCAACTTCTAATCTACGCTGGCAGTCTGGAATCATCATTCGTGACTCTTGTAATATCTCAATCTGTGAAAATTAGAAGGCAATGAAATGAGACTGTATTCTAGATAGGAATGTTTTTTCTTTAGTCTGAAAAAACAGTAGTCCAGTCATCATCTAGGAACTTCAGAACAGTGGTATCTATTTCCTGAAGAGACAGCTTTATTAAAAGACACACTTAGCATAATAATACTTAAAACTGTTAATCTGCAGGACACTTCCATTTACTTTGTGCTTAATTAAATATAAAGCATTAAGTGCAAGAGAGTATTTAGAATAATTTTTTTTCATAGAAAAAGTACTGCCTGGTAATATTTACATACAGAATTTTTTAAAAAGGCTATTTAAGCCAAATTTTCACCTGCTGTTGTTATATGTTATTTAATTTTCTCCTGCTCTGGTTACATAAACATCTCATAAATCTTTTGGATAATAAACAATGCTCAGAAAAATGTTCAGGTAACAGGGATGGAGGGGTGACTCTATATGTCAGAGAGGCTGTTGACTCTGTAGAGCTTGAGGGCAGAAACAACAAGGTTGAGTACCTGTGGATCAGAATGGGGGGGGGAAGGCCAACAAGGCTGCAATCTTGGTGGGAGTCTGTAGCAGACCACCCAATCAGGATGCTGAGGGTGATGATTTATTCTACAGGCAGAATAAATGTTCTTGTGGGTGACTTTAACCTCCGGAATGTCTTCTGGAAATTCAATACAGCAGAGAAAAGGCAGTCTAAGAGGTTCCTCGAGTGCATAGAGGATAATTTCCCACTTCAACTGGTAGATGAGCCTACAAGGGGTGGGGCCCTGCTAGATCTGCTGTTTGCAGAGAAGGACTCATGGGAGATGTGGTGGTTAGAGGCCATTTGGAGCACAGCGATCATGAAATTAAAAAGTTTTTGATAGTCAGGGATGCAAGAAGGGCCGTCAATAAAACTTCTACCCTGGGTTTCCAAAGAGCAGACTCTGGCTTGCTAAAAGTCTGGTTCAAAGGCACCCTGGGAAACAACCCTTGGAAACAAAGGGGTCCAGGAGAGATGGATGTACTTCAAGAAGGAAGTATTGAAGGCGCAGGAGCAGGTTGTCCTGGCGCAGGAGCAGGCTGTCCTGGTGTGCTGTAAGGCGAGACGGCAGGGAAGGCGGTCGGCCTGGCTGGACAGGGAGACTTTGCAGGAAATTTTGAAAAAAGAGAGTTTATAAACTCTGGCAAAAAGAGAAG
>NW_008662970.1:4299-4566 GCF_000695815.1 Acanthisitta chloris
TAAGCTGAAATAGTGCTATTAGTAAAGTTATCCTTTATGCTTTCAGCTTTAACTGTTCAATTCCTGCTTTCAGTCTGCTTCTCGGTATCACTGTCAGGTTATTTTTTTTTTTACTGCTGCATTTGTGTTGTTTTGTTGTGTTGTTCATATTAAATTGTACTTCTGACTCAGAGTCTCTCACTGGTTTGCTTTTCAAACCAGCACACCTGGCTGGACAGGGAGACCTTGCAGGAAATTTTGAAAAAAGAGAGTTTATCAACTCTGGAA
>NW_008662971.1:0-16437 GCF_000695815.1 Acanthisitta chloris
GCTGTTAGAGCGTGCGCAACGGAAAATTGTTTGTGTCTCGAGTTGTACGTGAGATTAAATCGCGGCAGTGCAGGCCCTACTCCGTCCGGCGTGATTCACTAATCAAAACAACGCCCCGGGATTTTCTTTTCCCTAGCAGTGCCCAGGATTCCGTCCTATTCCTTTGAATCTCCGATGCCGGTGAGCCGCTGTTAGCATCCAGCCGCCAGCTCTGCGGCTCAGCCCTGCCCGGGACTCCTTCAGCTCGGAGACTGAAACCTGTGCCAGTATCACTGACCGCAGCGACTCAGGAGTTACAGATCAGGCTGACATTCTGAACTTTCCCTTCTCACCTTTTTTGTCGAGGTGCAGTTACCTACAGGCTCTGAGATGGAGGCCAGTTCTCACGCCCAGCCATAGCCAAGTTCTGGTACAAACGAGCCTGCCCAGCTGGCCCAGCTGGCCTGGGCAGCCAAAGGCAGGAACAAGGCCACCTGCTCTCTCTCAGAGAACGAGCATCTGCAGTATCAGTGGTCCATGCAGCCCTGTCACAGATATAAATCCGGATCTTTAATCTCATAACAGAGGGCAAGTCCAAAACATAAGTTATCCCTGACTGAAGGGCCACTGCCCCTCTGCAGGTTGACCAACATGGAGCCATTTCTGCGTAATCAAGAAGGCCTAGTTAGTTAGAATGCAGTTAATGATTTACACGTTGTCAAGGACACAAACAGCATTACAGTAGTTCCTTTTCTTATCAAATATTCCCTAGAATACAGATTTTAAATAAAAGGTTTAAACGAAATAAGTTCTAGTCGAAATACAAGAAATCCTGGAGCATGGTGGTGAGGCCTATGGAGGTGGTCAGATGACCAAATGTCATATGTGATTCATTACATGTGATAGGACTGTGTGTTTTTCGTCTATCCCAAGCGTGTGCTGTAAAAATTAAATAATTTAAATGAACACAGAAATACCAGTCTTTGCCATCCCAAGCAGTTTGTATCTGATTCCATCCCTTTTTCCTGTTTTGCAGTATTTCCTTTAGATATTACTCCTAACTCATGCTGACTGTTCAGCACCCCTCACTGCTCACTGCCTTCGCCCCACTACTGCCTCTTGGCATGGCCCAGGAGGTCCTTGCTCCCTGTGTTTCTCCAGTTTCCACAGTTCCTCCCTATGCTTTGCCACTGAACTTCAGAAGCTCTCCCCATCTCTGACTGAAGATGATCTTCCTTTAGAAATATATATCCATTAGCTTTCCACTTCCTTCTTTGCAGCAGTGGACCCAAGGATAATGCTTACTGCCACTGAGTCAATGAAATCAGTGTTGGTACCCACCGACCCTAGCTACATGCTCCTGGACTTGGTGGCACAGACAGTGCTCATGGTTGAAAAGGACGAAATGGAGCCCAGGAGAAATTATACAGGCTGTCAGGAAAATAATGAGAAATTGACTAACCAAAAAACTTCTGGTAACAGCCACAAAACTAGTGACAACAACCTAAGTGCTTATGATACTACAGAAGAGCTCTGGCCCCTAATGATATATGCACATATTCTCATAGCTTGTCAGGGGTGTTGTTCAGACATATTCTCATTGGATTGCAATGAGCAGCATGCAACTAAGACCTCCCAGAAAAGCTTTTACTGTCACAGTCATGAAAGGAAAATGTGTTGACTAGCAAGTGAGTCACTTAAAATTATACACAAATGCTTCTCAACTAAGCTAACACCACTTCTTGCATCAGAACTTTGAAAGTTTCCTAACTTTTTAGTGGTTTAATTTTACTTTTACATTACAAGCTCTTTTTTTTTTTTTTTGGTCAGATAGGAAAGTAAACAGTTCTGGTGTTCAATAATTTTAGCACTTCAAATAATCTCATTTAGACTTTGAAGTTCAGCTTTCATTAATTGAATGGAATGGGAAAAGAGGAAGTTTCCATCTCAGCTGCAGCTATCTCTTTACAAGTGCAGCTTTTATTAGACCACATTTAGAATGGAAATAAACTAAAGCCCAGTTCTGTAGCTTTGAGCTTTAGTCTGAAAGCACATTTAGGGTTACCAAAATATAGAACCTGAACATATAGTAAACAATGCAAATGTTTTGTTTGTTTGTTGTTGTTACACTAAAAGCAGCAATATCTTAGAGGTTTTTAATAGATTTTTGATGTGAGATTCATTTAGATGGGAAATTTGGATATATGCACTTAAGCAAGCCAGAATTATGTCATAAAACACTGAGGAAGCAACTGCATCCAGTTAACACTATCATGAAAAATTTTATGGCACTCATTCTAGATCAAATTCTAGGTTTACTTTTTATGGAAAAAGAAATTCCCAGATTTACTGTGCCTACATGGCACAGGTAGAAAAATTAGTTCAATACATTTTGGCTTGCAGTTTTACTTTTTGGCTTGTAATTTTAGTTTTTGGCTGTGCAGTATTAACACCACTCAGTTTATTCGTCTAACATTTTCATTCAACATGTGTGCTGGCTTACACTTTAGACACTTCTGGTCATTGCATTCGTAAAAGTACAAAGCCCTTCTAATTACTTAAGTAAGATTAAAATCAGAATAAAAGAGATGTGCCAAATTATTAAATGCAAACATACTAAAATTTTCTGCCATGGTAGCTGTGGTGGAAAGTGTACAGTGTTCCACAAACCTCAGTGTGGAAGCACCAGACAGCAGTGCTTGTTAAATCACTACCCCAGACCTTTTTTCTTTCTACCTTCCCTTTTATTACACAAAGGCAGTTCTCTTCTTAAAAGAATTGGTTATGAGGCTCTGTGCTTAAAAATGAATGTCCAATTTTGTTGCAAGCAGACAGTGTTGTAAAGTTTGTTCCCAATTTACAAAAAGACTGAGCTCACAGAGGGGTCTGTGTACAAGGATGGGCTGGCTCTAAGGGCACTTCTATCACAGAATGCATTAAGAAAACCCTTTGTCTAACCACAAAAGGACTTGCATATTAGTCTCAAGAGGAACACATTCCTGCCCATGGACTTTATTTTCAAAAGGATAAAAGTGCACTTTCTTCATAGGCAAAGGTAAGTCAAAGAAATCCAGGTACTCAAGAGAATGAGGCTGCAACACACTGCCATGGTCAATTTAATTGGAGGTAGAGCCAGAGGCAACAATAAAACCATTAGCAATACAGATGTTAGGGATCCCCAAGGAACCAAGATGCCACAATGGAAAATATTCTCTGTGTGCTATTGTCACCTCACAGAAACATACAACTGACCAAACACATCAATAGGATGGCAATTCTTAACATGCAGTTCAGGATATATTCACAAATAATTCAGAAATAGAATATAGCAGCTTTCTGCTAAACAAGTGTCACATTTACTCAACAACCCCAGTGTGTGAGAGCATGTGACTTAAATGTTCCCCAAACTGGGAAGAGATAAGGATCAAATACTTTTCTTACTGGACATCTATGTAAAGACACAACTTCTACTATCTACTGTCTAGGTAAACATTTTTAGGACTGTTAAATTACACAAATCTTCCACAAGTCCCCCCTCTAAGCTTTGTGCCCAACTACCAGAAACAGAATTAGAAATTAATATTGAATGCATTTTCCCTAATGGGTATCAATTGAATCAGCCATAATTTATATGGTTACAGAACAGAAATTTCTGCAACCACAGGGTGGTCACTGGTTCACTACTTTTCCTGGTCTTAGGGTCCAGGCTATTTCTCTATACTGTGTTCTGACTAGAGCAGGAATAGCAGAAAAGATTTTTAATTTCCCAGTTTCCTAAAGCCAGAACCATAGAGGTAAGACAGGCTTTAAAAGCATGATATAGAGAAACATGCAAAGCGTTACTTTTCAATGTGTTATAAACAACCATACTTGAAGACAATGAACCCAATTCTGCAGTAAAAATTCACTGCCCCAATGGGATTGTTGACTTTGTTTCTCCTTCTAGACAAAGAACAGGTTATGACAACCTGAATATTAAGAATCATTCCTAAAGGTATCTCTATAGATACTTACACCCTTCCATGATGCTACAACTGTAATTCTTTGTTTACCCTATGCCTTGCCTTTCCTTTGGCTCAAGGTGAAGATCTACTTTCTGTTTAAAAGAACTACCACAAGGCCTTCATTGCTGTTTGAAACTCACAAGATCTAAAAAGGGATATTCTTTGTACCAGTGGATTGACTATGGAGCAAAGATAGACACAGGCAAAGTAAGACAAATGCTTCCTAAACCCTGTTCCCAAGTGGTGCATTCACAGATTAGCAGAGAAGCTTCCAACTCTACTGATAACATTTCCTCCAGCCTTTTGAAGGATCAGTGAAGACCTAGAACCATAGGAGCAAAATCCATGGGCTTGAAGGTCACTGTTGGGGAGATCCATATAGCCCTGTGGCCAAGACAGTTGTGTGTAGGAATGCCACATAGCAGTGCAGGAAAAAAACAGTGTCATTGTGACTTTGCAAGGGTGCAAGAGCAGGGAAGAGTGGAAGAGAGAAGGGAAGGGAAAGGCAAGACCATCTGATTCTTCTGTCATTTAAGGGAACCTCTGGTATGAATAGAACCGCAGTAGGTGCTGGTTGCAAACCTCCAGAGATGCCATCTGCTCCAATGGCAATGATGCCAAGTGTACATAATGGCTGGTGGCCTCTCCTCATGCTGCTGTGGCTGTGCTTCCCACCTGAGATGTCATGTTAATAGGCCTCCTGTGTTCATTCAGGTGAGGACAGAGTTCAGGCTGAGATATATGGGGGGCTGTACCTCAACAGCAGTGCCAGGTTCAAAGCAGTTCTGCGGATTAAGCAAATAAATGCATATATCCTTCTTTGTATGAAAAAAATCTTACATATGCTTTCACATTCTGGGTGACATACAATAATTTCGCTTATCTGGCTCCTAAGTTAACACGCTTGCTATTTGAATCCTAGTTATTTCCCGGGCAGTATTTGGAAAAGCAGGGTCGGGGCCGCACTGCAGATTGGCCGCCAGGGGGCGGCGGAGGCACCACCTGCCAGTGCCTCTCAGCTGGCGAGCAGAGGGACCCTGCCCAAACTCCACCCTGGCACTGCCCCAACCCGCCCTGGCACTGCCCCAACCCGGCCCTGGCACTGCCCAAACCCGCCCTGGCACTGCCCCAACCCGGCCCTAGCACTGCCCCAACCCGGCCCTGGCACTGCCCAAACCCGCCCTGGCACTGCCCAAACCCTGCCGTTACTGCCCAAACCCAGCCCTGGCACTGCCCAGACTTGACCCTGGCGCTGCCCAAACCCGGCCCTGGTACGCAGGAAGCTTTGCCGATGCACAGGTCTCGCATAAAGGAGCAAATATTTCCCAGTGTTCTAATCAGTACTGGCTTTTTTTCCCAGATAATCTCTGCGTGGTAAATATGTATTGAAGTGTTTCTAGCACTCAAGTCATTCAGCATCCATAGTCTGGGTGAAATTTTGAGACAGAATGAAACAAAAGGTTCCTTAGGAAACGGTATTGAAACTGTGTTGTGAATCATATAAGCAGCAGAAAGGAAAAACCCAGGAGGTTAAGGATACCAAGAGCCCCGAAAATGAGACAGAAACAGGAAGGAAGAACACACTGTAAGAAAATAGGGGCATAAACAGCGAGAAAAATGGAGGGGGAGGAAATATAAGAAAAGAACAAGATAGCTCTTTATATCTAGTTCAGAAAATAAAAGTGCAGTGTTCTTTGGGTAATTGGCAATAAAACAGGCAGGCAGAAGCTCTGATGGTTAAATGGGGAACAGTCAGCAACCATGATTTTGAGTAAGCTGAGTAATGTGTAAACTTCTGAATAATCATACAAATCTAGTCTTCAAAGTTCATCATACTACTAGGACTGAACATACCATTTCTGAAAATAATAGCAATGCCTATTATTGGTCATGTCTCATAGAAAGTCCTGCTGCACTTAAACCAACTTTTTTCGGAGTAATTTCTTCTCTGCATAAAATCTAGAAGGCCTAAGCAGCAGCCAGGAAATAAAGACCCAAAACATCATCTAATACAGGCCAAGTTTTCTTTTATGTATCACATCAAATATCCTGAACTGAGGCCTTTTTAGCTTATACTTTCATGTGACCCTGTCCAAGTCAAAGACCTGCCATATCTAAAGATCATCTAAGACGTGAATGGTTTTAGGTCACTTACTCTTGTTTCACTCAGTAAACCAGGGAGCAAGAACATCTCCAGAAATTTGTAGGCAGTGATGTATTAAGGAAAGAACAAGAACAGCAAATCTGTCTGAGCCAAGAAAGATGATGCCAGTAACTCCTAGAAAGGGTGACTTCAGCTCTGCAGCAGCAGCTTGAAGGAGTGTCTGGATTCTGGAGGAACCCTGAGCACAGCACAGGAGAAGGGTCTGTCTTTGGTAGAAATGCCAGGCACCAAAATGAGTTGCTATGTCCTGAATAAAGGATAGTGGCACAAAGCTGCAATAAATTCACACCTATTTCATGGTCCCAAATTTCTTTTTTGTTTGCTTGTTTGGGGTTTTGAGTGGGTTTTTGTTTTGAGGGGGTTGTTTTTTAGGATTTTGGGGTTTTTTTTGTACACTGAACAACTATAAACTAGAATATAAAATGTAGATGTTAGTTCAGGACCTGTTGTTCATAAGTACAAATTTCTTACTTATTCTACAACTAAACCTAAAATCAAATCTCCTGTTCAGCACTGTTCCCTTTCTTTCAGTATGAAATGTTTGTTATGCAACAACCTTCATCCAAACTCTATGGATAATGTGAGTCTATAATTAGTATCTTAATTTTCAGTGAAGCTAATTGTCTGATGTGCTTTGTCTAAAAGTGCTGCCAATATAACTATGGATGTTGAAGCAACTTAGAGTAGTGTAAGAGTACTTGGAAGTACTGCATTGCCTCTTCATATAATTATTTTAAATGTTGTGTTGGCAACATACCTTATTTTCAGATTGTTTTACAGCTAATGTATGTATTGATTATGAGTTGAACTGCATCCAAAAGACAAACTAATCTTCATTTGCATTTTTTCCATATAATGGCCTTTGTAATAGGCTAATATAAAGCTTTATTCTGCTCTGAAAAATAGACAGTTATGGATGACCATCATTCCTTGGTTTACATACCCTGAGTCCTTGGGCTTCATACAGTGGACTGGGGGTGGAACGCCCTTGTGCAGTTGCTATTTCCAGCTGATGGTCAGCTGCTACTTTGTATGTGTGCTGGGCACTGGAGGACACTCAATTTGAGCCATGCTGGCACCTCCCCTAACTATCTCAACATTTCTTTACTCTTTGATCGCATAGGTACTAGAAATAAACCTCATTCCCCAAGCATTTAATTCCTTGAAAGGTATGATATACATACACCATGGTTGCTCCTGTAGCCTGAAATCAGAGTGGAATAATATCAATTAAACAATGCTTTGTGAAGTTCAAAAAATATTTAGCTTTCCCAGAGAAAGAATAAATCACATTAAAAGAATGAAAGTAGCCAAATTGTATACGTCCACCACATAGCACAAAATGAATTCCACAGGATTTTCAGTGCCTTTTAAATAAAAGGTAAGTTAATTATTTTTTACAGAACATTTTCAGTAAGTTATCCAGTAAGTAGCAGATGAAGTAAGAAAACCACTATATTCTTGGCCTGATGGTCATGAAGCAGGAGTAAACACTGCGTATTTAAATAATATAACTATAGTTCTCTAAATAGTAATAAAAATGGCAGTTATATTTCCAGGGAGATAACATCTCTAACTGTTTTGCAGAGGATAGGATTCATTTTTTTAAAAAATGTTTCACGATGTCTGTAGATCTGCACAAGCAGGTTATATTTTTTTAAAAAGATCAGGACAGTATTTCAACATTAGATTTATTGGGATGTAATACATAGAAAAAATTTGTTGAAGACTACACTAGAGAAGAAAGATATAAATAAGAAGGGAATATGATTTATTTAATCTCTGAAATTCTAACAACTAAGGCTGTAAAGTTGTGTGGGGCTCTTTCATTTGACAAGGAAGTATCTGTAAAATAAGTGCAGTAACAGGTTGTGGCCTCACGAGGGCGATATATCACCACGTCTAACAGTTTTGGAAAAAGGAGGAAAAAACCACGTTTTACTGAAATAGAACAGATGCTGTGGGTAAGTGCTAAATATATTGACCTCTGCTGTATCACTGACATGACTTAAGATCATGATTCAGCCTCAAAATCACAACGTTCAATTCAGCGTTTTATATTTTTCAAGGCTAATTGGTTAGAAGAGGTTAAGTCTGTCACCTCACAAGAGATATTATAATTCTTTGACCTATGAACTTATTTTGCAGTTAAGATTTCTGAATTTAAAAACAGGGAAATGGTGATTGCCACTATTCGCTAAATATGGCAACCGTGAGGAGAAATTAAGATTCACCACCTCTTCTCTTCATGCCATTATTATTCTTCTAGTTTCCTCATTTAGCCTCCTGTTATGCACTCAGTTCCTGTTCACCTGCAGTCTCCAAAGAAATCACTATTAGTTCCTTCATTAATTGCATTTGTTTTGCTTCCTAATTCATCCACTTTCCCTTTTGGATAGTTTCTTTTTTTCAGTGGTCTCTAGGACACATTCCTTTACACCTTCATTAGACCCTAATTCTGACTTACTGTTTTATTCCCAAAATTGGATATGTTTACAGAATAAAATAAAAACAATATCTGGACTTGTTTTCTTTTTCTTCTTATTCTTTATTTTTAACTGCAGAAGCTTTGCTATTTCTAACAAATTCACTTTTTTCCCCCCTTGTTTTCTGTACCTCAGCAAAGCTGTAAGACATTTGCATTGCAATGCATAGATGATGCTGACCTTATTTTGGACTTATGTGAGACAATTTTATGCTATCTGCTGTAGTTCAGTTGGTAATAGTGCAGCAGTTTAGTTTTAAATTACCCTGTGTGTGTTTAGTCTTATGTAGCACAGTGAGGAAACACTCATGTAGTCACATGCTGGCATCAGAATGGAAAAAGCACTTAGGAATATTAAGTTACTGTGACTTGAACATCTACACTGTCTACTACCAAAAATCTGTTTGCTTGTTGGTTGTCCCAGTGTTAACCTGGAGAGATTCCAAACATTGGCCAAAGGAAACCAAAGGCAAATCATGCTCTCATTTGAGAAACCTTACTTGACCTGAATGTGAATCAGCATTCAAAATAAGTCTTTGCTAACAATAAAGGAATATACAGACACTATTCCATCTTGATATGCTAAGGACAGCTCAGCTGTTTGAGAGAAATATCATCTGTGCTTGAACACCTAAAGCAAGGACAAGAAAACAACTTTTTGCCTTTCTGCTTACTTTCAAAATGAATAAAGAAAACCTGCATAAGCATACAGACAGTTTGAAACAAGCCTTTGAGAGACAGTTTTCTGTCCATACTTACCTCAAATTATATTCACTCTGATGCCTAATGATGGCAAGTGTGATTTAAGAATCAGCAGGATTTAATGGTTCATTCCTGATCATAACATACTGGAAAGGATGAAGGAATGAAAACTAGTTGCTGTCAAAATATATAAAGTTACACAAGAAGAAAAAGATATGAACGGATTTTGAGAAGTTATGTAATAATCTTATATAAGTGGATTTGATCTTTCCTCTCAGGTTAATCCTCTCTAGACCCTTGAACATTTCTCTTGCTATGACTCATCTCCAGCATGTACACATTTTAAGGCAATGATGTGTTAACAGTAGATAGACTGAGAATTGATTTAGGTGGAAATTAGTAGCAATGTATTATTTAAAAAAAATAAATATTTAGAATAGAGCAGTGATTTTGGTACACTGTGTCTTTCTGAAATATAGTGTGCTTCCTCAGAGAAGATACATAAAACATGAGTAACCCAGAGACTAAGTATATTATGTAACAGAACAGCAGACCTCAAAATATTGTGAAAGGCATATCACTGTGAAAATACAAAGCAATGAGCATTATTTCTCACCCCTCTATATTTGCAATATTTAAGGTAATATTCAAACCCACAATTCGCTGATTTCTGTGTGTCTTTCTCTACCTTCATGACAAAACTGAAAGCTCTAAGCAATCAGACAATAGAGTGTCCCTGCACTGATAGAAAGGAATGTATCATAAGATCATCTTGAACTCACTAGTGATTACTTCTCCAGGTTACAGCTGTGTCCCTGTTGAATCTGGAGCCTTGAATGGCTTTCCAGGTAAGTCACCTGGCACCACACACCCTTCATGCCTGTCCTTTGCTACAGTGAGAGCAAGAAGTCCTCCTCTCGTGGTCTTACTGTTCCCTGTCTCCATCTTCAACTCTTTTGCACTCTTTTGCCTATTAGCAGTGATCCAGAGGTCATTGACCAATTTTACGTAAGTTTCCAGTTCACAAATAAATTCAGTACAGGCTTGTGGCTATGCTGTAGTACAGATGAGTAAGACATGACTCTGGGTCATAAGGCCAATGGCCACTTAAGGCTGATCTGAGTGACTGCATTAGAATAGAAGCAGAGGGTTCACAGAAATATTTATGCAAAAGCAGCTGTTCCTCAGTTCATCTAAGCTGTTTGTAACCATCCCTGAGCTGAGATGTGGTATCCAACTATGCGCAGAAAAAGAGAGAATTGTGAGGGGTTTTGCAGCCAAAGGTCTGATGTCAGATGTGAGCCAAATATTTGATGTAGGCATATCCCTTACAATCAGTTCTAAATACTGGTAAAGATATACCCTCAAATCAATGCTACTAAAATTATTTGGGAGCAGATTTTTTTCTATTTCTTTCTCTCCCTCTCTCTTCCCCTCCTTTCCTCTCCTCCCTCCCCAATTATTTGGAATGACTTGCCAAATACTGAATGTAAAAAATCCCTGATCTAAAACTGCCCACTGTCAAATCATTCTGAGGTCTTTACAATGGAAATTCAAACCATTCTGAACAAGCATATGCTTCATAATAGATGTATTTGATTAAGGAAGTCTAATTCCTGTAAAGTTACAAATTTGCACAGCTTAGATAGAAGTTGCAGTTTTTTGCAGATTGCTGATGACAAACTTGTTCAGACTATTGGTGGTAAAGTAAATGCCAAAGAAAAGTGATTGTACTTGGAGGTGCTGTTTAAAATGCAAGCAAATTGTTAGGAACTAAGTGTCTTGGAGGAACAGAGGATTCACTGTATTTCAGTATCCTCTTCTAATAAAGCTGTATTTGTCTGAGTAAAAGTGAGAGTTCCATATGTATACTACATTACTGCTTAATAATGGTATAACCAGCTTGAAAACTGAGGGATGGGTTTTGAAGCAGAGGAGTATCATCAGACTCAAAACAACAAAGCACAAACTTGGCTCTCAGTACAAAATGTGAAGTGACATTTTCAATTATGCTGCACCAAGCAGCAAGACTGCTGAGAAAACTGCAGAGTTGCCAAGGAATTTCTGGATCTGATACCTCTTTCACTTTTTTTTTTATAAACTGGTCATCAACCAAGAGCAGTATTTCAATCTAAATTGCATGAAGCAGTGTAAGTAATATTCAGAGATGAACAGATTTTGGCAAGCACACTATCTGTTACGAAAACTATGCAATCCATTTATTTTAAGAGGGTCAGTATTAGAAGCACTGTTACTCAGCTGTTGAAAGCAAGAAGGCTGAGGGGAGCACTACAGCATTTTAAAAATCCTTTTTCTGGTCATCCAAAATAAGTCAGTCCTATGGTCTGTTGGTTATTTTTGCTTTTTCCATGTGTTCTGACATTACTGATCTCAGTTTTATGTTTTTGTTTGTTGGTGAGTTCCATCAGCATTATCAGGTCCTATCATTTTTTCACTACCTTAGCCCCACAACCCAAACTTCATTTGTCCTCTGTGCAAGCTTTTCCCTCAATGATGAAAATCACCTTCAGACACAAACTTTTCTTTCCCAAAGCAATCCATCTCTTAACTCTTTCTGGTGTGTTTTCAGTCCATTTTCTGTACAGAAGCAACTCTGTCTCCTTTCAATCTAAACAAATTATTTCCCCTTTGTGTCAGTTCTCAAACTATTATCTGAAAAACTGGCTCTCCACTGCCTAAATGGACTCCTGGCCATATCTCAAACACAAACTTGCTCTACCAAGCCCATTAAGCACTTGCAGAAGCCTACTGTTTCTGGTGTGTTTTCAGTCCATTTTCTGTACAGAAGCAACTCTGTCTCCTTTCAATCTAAACAAATTATTTCCCCTTTGTGTCAGTTCTCAAACTATTATCTGAAAAACTGGCTCTCCACTGCCTAAATGGACTCCTGGCCATATCTCAAACACAAACTTGCTCTACCAAGCCCATTAAGCACTTGCAGAAGCCTACTGTTTAGTTATTTTTTTGTGACTACCCTCTAAAAGTGCAACCCCAACACACAAGCTATTTGTCACACTAATAAGTTTAGCTCTGATATTGTACTTTTATTTGTAGACTGCACTGATCCTTAGTTTCTTCTAGACAGGAAAATTATTCCCATTACACTGATTTGAAAGAGTAGTCTTAGATCTCTGCTCCATTGAGCCATCCTTAGTTCATCAGGCATAAATGGTTACATGATGGTGAAGGGGTCCCTGCCTGGGTCCCGGAGAACAGTAAAATATTTATCCATGTCTTTGCTGTAGGATCCCTGGGGCATGCTCTGACAGCTGAAAAACATGCAGAGCAGCATTATTTTATACCCTTATCATATCAAGAAGGTGTGTAACCAAGAATTGACTGGACCTCCCAAACAAAATATAGAACCAATGGAGTTGAGGGCAAGAAATGTGCTGAACTAAAAAGATGGGATCAATAGATATCAACTTGCTTCTTGTAGAGGAAATTAAGCTGTCTCTTACAGAAATGGAAGCTGCTATAAAACAATCTATAAATTTGTATGACAGGAAAAAAATCAGCAATGTGCTCCATACAATTAACACTGAGGCCTACCAAGCAAATTCATCTTCACTTTAACAGAGTATCTTGTAAATGGTTACATTTCTACCCTTTGTAATAGTGCCCTCAAAAATCAAGTAGACAGGATTATCAGTGACCACAGATTGCAGCACTGAGATGTCAGTATAGTCAATCTACTATCACGTTCTAGAAAAGGAGATAAAACTGCCAGAATATTTTATTTTTTTATCATATTTTATTCACATAAGATCATTGCAAATGCATTGCCATTAGATCAGTCCAAGATAATTTTTTTCTTCCAATTTTACAGTTTGGACATCAAAATGGGGAAAAAACCCCAAATATTAGTGTGATTTTAAGGAAAACTTAGGTTTTGTACAGAAAACAAACTGAAAGCATTCTGAAACTGATCCTGTGAAGTACTAGTGTTACATACAGAAGTGACAATTGGCCAGCTTCTTATAGCAAAGAACTCTATTGACTTTATCTGTGAGAATGATGCTGTCATATCTTTGAACCTTTCACTTAGAATAACAGAATGCAGTTTAATCTGCATTCTAAAAATTCATTTGGAGTCATTCTTAAAAGCTGAACTATAACAATAAGAAGAATTTTCAGGATTTGGTATCACTCATTTTCAGACTTAACTCCAAAAAAGTAATTTCTGAAACATAAAAGAGATAGCCACAGAAATTGTTTTGTACCCCAGTATGCAGGTGCCCAGTACTAAGGGCATAAGAAGCATATGACAAAGAATTAGCTACAGTGCAAGACAAAATATGTCAGCAGTATGCAGTATCTATTGCAAAGCAAGAAGGTGAGTTGAGCACAATTCTGGTAGTCAGCTAGATTAACAGCTAGTATGATAATGCCCATGCAAGGACATCTGCATAATTTGCAAGTATGAGAAACTACATTTTATTAGTTTCTGCCCATGACTATCCTTCCTATAACTGAGAAATGAATAAGGCTTCCAATAAATGCATTAGCATGTGTTAAAAAATTGTTTTCTATATAGATATTACCAGATTTATACTAATTCAAAATTATTCCCATCATAACAAAATACTGAAACTACCTTGTTTGCCCTGTTAACTACCTTTCTATGGTTTTCAGACTGCCCGTTGTTCCTAAGATGTTGTTATCCCAAAATGAAAGATTGAGTTATTTTACTTTTGTTTTACAATCTTAATAAATAAAATATATTAGGCTAGATGTTTGCAGCAGTGTAAATGGGTTACTAAAGGGAATGAGCATGCTTCTCCTGTCCTTAATTAAGTTCACATTTCAGATCTGACTTCTTTAACATGAAACTACTGCTAGCAAAAGCAGTACTGAATTATTGCTAAGCACGTATTCATGCAATTAGGAAATTTGTTTTTGAGTTGGAAACGCCTTCTTAAATAGCAGAATTAATGTATATACCAAATGGCAATAACTGAAAAAACAATGGCACAATTTTGAAGCTTAGCTTAGGGAATTATGAAACAGATCTAGCAAAAGAAAGGATTCAATTGTGACACAGGTATGGTGGTTTTGATTCAACTTTTTCTTCACAATACTTCATAGCATCACATAAGGGATTAATTTTCTATTTTCTTATTACTACGTCAAATTAAAATACCTCAGGAAGGTACCATAATGTTACTGAGGCAGGATTTACCTCAGTTAGAGCTCTTGTATTGAAAAATTGTTTTTTTAACTAGTCTTACAAGCAGAAGATTTAATTACTAGCAACAATGGAAAAATTTGGGTAAATAAGCAGCTTAGGAAAACCTTATATGTCTAAAATATTATAATCTTATAATTGCTTTGCAAAATATTTTAAAACTTTTCACTTGATTATATTTATTCACTATTCAGGAAGCACATTTACTGTATCTAGCATACAACTTTCAGCATTAAATAAATATGAAACCTTCTTGTGTGCTGCTTTTAAGGGCATGGTATACGGAGCTATCTCTCTTCCTAGCAGTGCTCTTTGCATCTGCTCTTCCTTCTGTTTAAAGCCCTTCTTCTACTATGAGCCCCTTCTCACAACATACTTTGCAAGATTACTTTTAAACTCCATGATCAACATTTTGCAAACATTCATCACAGCCACCAACACTAAGAAATTGTAGAAAAAGCAGTGGCAGCAGTGGCAAAGTTCCTCAAGGACAAGAGCAGCAGCTGCAATCTCTAGCTAGAAGAGTTTACTCTGGCCAGAAAACAGCTAACTACCTTTAATTGCTGTCACAAGCTCAATCCATTCTCCAGAGGAGGTGAAGAGAGGATGGATATGGAGTGGGAGCAGGTGTTTACAGCTGCAGCCAGTTGTTACAGCTGATTCTTACTCCTCCATCCTGGCAGGACTGAACTGCTGCTGCAGGGAATCACACAGACAGATGACCCCTCAAAAGAGAATTATCTTTTCAAAAAGTCTGATAAAAATAAACAGGATGATTTGAGAGCATGATCAAAAAGTTTCTCTGCCACCTGCTTCTTGCCAACAGGATGCTACTCAGCATCTAGTGGAGGGAGCTGGTCCCTAGATACTCAAGAATCCTATTCTTAAATAGGCTCTTGTAGTGTCATTTGAAAGACAGCATCTTACCTATTCACACACAGCTTTGATGGGCTTTGTTGCTTCCACAGAATGAAGGACTGTGTCGCTTTCAGCTGGACTAATTTTCAACACTACACAAACTTAAGCACAGAAACAGCTTGCACTTGTGAAGGCAATTCTTTTATCAGAGCCTGGAAGATGAAGCCCAGGCATGAACATGGAAGGAGCAACTTGAATCATTAAGCACTGCCCTTTAGAGCTGACAGCTACTGTACCCTCTGTTGTTTAAATAGAAATTTCTCTTTCTGTGTTTTCTACACTGACTTTATACTCAAACATCTCTAGCCCAACTATTTTCCTACAAGTCATAATACTTCCAATGCCTTCAAAAGTTACAGAAATTGTATGCCATAAGAAACATTTACTGATAATATAAAACTAAGACCTTCTTTTTCTTATCCTGTACAGAGACTCATAACACATAAGATAATGCAGATACCAGATTTAGCATTTAGATGCAAAGATTACCCTTGAATGTATGTTTTATGAATTCTAAAGGATTTTGAAATCTAATAGAGATGAAGTTTTCCTAAAGTCCATTGAGGATGGACATGAGATGTTCTGAGTTGCTCTACAATGACCAGGAAGACAAACCTATCATAAAACTGAAACAAACATTTACTATGAATCTAATCTAAGAGATATTAGTGAGATGGCTGTCTTTATTTGATTATTCATTCTAATTCATCTCCCTTATCAAAGTTTACATTTTTTCTCAAAAAGACTGCTCAGAGGGTTGAGCACTGCAAACATTTCTGCTTTGAAGAGTTACTTCTGAAGAAATGATGCCAGAAGCCAAGAACGAAATCTGAAGTTTATTAGAATAGTATATCACCATTATTGCTCTCACATACTGCACTATTAAATTATCATTATTTAAGAGGAATTATTTAAGTTTAAAAAAAAAGTTATGCTTAGTTCCACCAACATAGGATGGAAAATAATCACTGCAGGG
>NW_008662971.1:16455-28329 GCF_000695815.1 Acanthisitta chloris
TTTTACGTGACATGACAGGAATTAAGACTCCTATTCTTGGACTAAAGCAAATCCTTTTAATGAAGACAATAGGCAGATGATATTAAGTATAACTTCATTCAAATACAACAAAGATCCCTGATTTTCTAATGTTTATCCAGGCTTATCAAGAACACAGCAAAACAACACAGGATTATTGCCTTACCTCAATTTTTTCCCATATGGTTTCATAATTCTCTTGATGCTGTATATCTTGCATCAGTTGATGAATTAAAGCTGATTTATTTGAAGAAGAAGTCTCATTCCCACTGGGCTGAGTAACACCAGTCCTTTCTGGCTTTTCTTCAATGTATTTTTTAATGCAAGATACAGGCATACAAAGGTCTTCATCAGAGAGAATATCACTGAGAGGCCCAGATTCAATGCTGTCACCTAAGGAGGATACTATATCACTTGAAGAGCTTGGTGAAATTCTACCCTTTTTTTTGTGCTTTTTTGTCTGGTATGTTGGATACATTTCTGAATCTGAGTTCATTTCTGACAGCTCCCAGTCATCAATGTTTTGAATGGTTTCTCTTCTGGGCTTTTGGGGCAGCAACTTGGTTAAATTTTCTAGTTTTAAAGCTAATACTTCAGTCTGTTTGAGATGTGAAGGAAGGGCTAAATATTCATCAGATCCATACCATACCTCACTGTCTTTACTGATTTTTTGATCATGGTGTGGTGTTGAGGATAAGCTTTTATTATCCTTTCTTCTCATTAGAAGAGGGGATGAGTTGGAAAGCTCAGAACCAGCTGAAGAAGCACTCTCTTGGCTACACGTTGGTGAACTTAAGAGCTCAGTTTTACCTTGGCCATTGGATCTCTCTTTGCCATTGGATTGCCCATTTGGATCTCTCTGGTTACCAGAATCTGATGATGCGTAAGAATCTGTTTCTGTCTCCTCCAGAGACTGAGAGTTATGGGAAGCAATTCCATTCTGTAGAGAGCATCCTCTTTTTTTGATTTGCATTGATGGAGCTGTTTTACACATACTTCCAGGTGTTCTTCCACCTTCCACTTTCTCTGAAGCATCATGAGACTTCTTGTGCTTTGATTTTTCTTTACAGGTGTAGAAAGTAGACTTTCCTAGAATTGCGGGACTATCTTTAAAGCGATTATTTATTTTATACTCAAGATTTCTATCTCTTATTGTATTTAGGCATTCATATGACTGACTAACTGCAGATGGACTGTTATTATAAGGTGACTGTAAAGCTAGGCAAAGCTTGGACCTGTCTGGCGGATCTAGCAATGAGGGTGTACTTCTACTCATTTCATTTTTAACTATTTGAGAGATTTGCCTTTTTAAATCATTTGCTTCCACATAATCTTTAAACACATCATCTTTCAGAAACAGACCTCTTTTTGGCAATGTGGGCTGCGTAGGAGAGTCTTCATTATAGTTAAAGCAGTCTCTTATGGACCTCTTAGGAGTTGAGTTTTCACAGTGAGAATGTTTGATTTTTTCATCGGTGTGCTGTGGAAGATTGCATTCTGGGTTCTTTGAGGTGGGAACTGTTTTGCTGTTAGTAGGTAAAACACCATTTTCAGAGCAAGGTCCTTTAGAAAGAGAGGAATTTGCAGAAGGAGATGCTAGTGAGAGATCATGTGGTGCTTTCTTGTCTTTGCTTTCTTCTCCATCTTCTGCTGAAAGAGGTACATGGGTTTCTTTCTCCTTTAATGCCTCATTGCACTGGGAAGTAATGGAATCAGTAGCTACTGCAAGTAAACCCACACTTCTGATAAGTCCTGGAAATTCCTTATCCATCTCGCTGTAGTTCCAGGATTCAAATGATTTTGCTTTCCCTTTGCTGGAGGTCATATCATCCAGAGCACCAAGCAAATCCTCACTAGGACTGTAGTCAGATAGTTCAAATGCAGTAATACCACAATCCAGGGACAAGTAATTTTGAGAACATTTGATGGTTAACTGTCCAGAATCATCAACTTCTGTTAAAGAGTCAAGGCGGTCCTGGAATACACAAAGAAATAGTACTTTTTAGAAAATTAGTTTTCATATACAGCACACACAAAGTAGCTATCAGCTTCTGTGTTTCATTGCCTAACATGTAGAAAAGCATTCATCACTGACCTGCCTGGTCGAGCCAACCATTCTGAAGTATTTGGGAATTAAAAATGCCTGTAAACTGAAAAATGCTTCTTTTCAGTGCTGTGCAGCAAGTTACCTAAAAACAGTAGCTCACTTTTGTACTGCTATTTTCCTCATTACATTCTGCTCTCAGTTCTACTTACTGTGTAGGGAGGACTCAGAAACTCCATACAGCAGATGTAGTATTTCCTGTGTTAACTACCTCAAACAGGAGGGAGGGTATCTTGGGGACTGCTGAGTGTATCAGTCACCTTGTTAATCTTGTGTTGTCAAAAATCCATGCTGCTCTATGATCTTTCAGTTGATTCCCAGAATCATGTAACAATGACAGACATGTCTCCCCATATTTATGAGATAGAGGTTGCTAAGTGCATTTCACTTTTTTTGTAGCATTATCACCTGAAGATTTATTTGCTGGATATTGAGAGCAGAAATGGAGAATAGCTCAAGGAAAAGAAACTATAGCCAGGAATGCTAAACCTCCAGTCTGCCATGTCACCTTGTCAACATCTTCTCAATGGAAGTCCTTCAATCTTCAGAAACATGGGCATAGTCAGGGGAGACCATCACAGGTGGCAAATGAGATTTTAAGATCAAAGTCAAATTAATGCTTATAAATATTTTGGTCTTATTTGAAGAATGCAAAAAAAACATGACAAGATTAAGATCCTAAAAACATATGATATATAACAATCACAGCAAAATTATGTCTAGTCTACAGTTTGTAAGCATATTTTTCATAGATGATTTAATGTTCTAACACCTAGAGAGGCATTCTGATTACAGACTGCTTTAAAAAAAAAACAAACCATTATAAAGGAGGGAAATTCCTGTTCTCAGATTCTAACTTTAGGTGCCTAAAGCAGTACGGTGGTCTTTCTTCCCTGGTCTGGTTTTCATAATAGTTTTTTAAAGCAAACCCTTGAGTATCCACTATAGGTTTGTGTCTGAATTATTTTCTGGAACAGCTTGTCTCATTACACTGCCTAAATCCATGGTTTAAGGACCTTAAGCATCATGCCTGAAAAAGGTTCAATAACCGTTTAATCTCTTCATCTCACAGTAAACTTCTTGGATTTGGTCTGAACAGGAATCATTTCAAGAAAAAAGGCTATTTTTTGCCAACTTCTATAAACATGTAATGTTTGAGCCCTGTACTCATACCATCCCCCTTGCATTACTCAAAGTAAAAACAGACAAAATCCTCCAGCAAAAAATATCATTTATAGAAAAGATTGATTAGAAAGTTATTTATCAACCATAATCTTGGACACTGAAAATATCTCTTGTTTAGCACATTCTGTCCAGATGTAGAACCTATGCCACAAATTGTACATTGTCAACAGTCCAGAATTAAAAGGGGAAATTTTATAAATCTGCCAAATTTATATTTTGAAGCTGCATTTATTAAGGAAAATAATGACCAAACAATGATCCGTATTACAGCTGCATTTTCATTCTAATCTCAGGAAAAGATTAGAAACTGTAAAATCATATATAAATCAAAACTCTTTCGAAGCCCTAAGGGCCTTTATTTCTCTGGAGTAATGAACTCCATTCCTTGGTCTCTTAAAAATGTGTTTATTAACATTAATAAAATTTACAATCACATGCATTAAATCATCTTGCTTGGTCATTTTCCAAGCAGCCTCTTAAATATGTGCTTCAGAGGAGCATTACTTAATGCCAGTATTACCATGTTTTTATTGTTTTATCTCAGAAAAATATATAATTGAATTATTTGCATGGCTACCAATAGAAATACCTTAGTTCAATGTGTTTTTTCATTTTCACATACTACTTCTTCCTGTAAAGGTCTGTAGGCTGTTTCCAATACCTTCTTGTATTTATGTTTAAAGCAGTAAAATTCTGCCTTTTTTCCTTACTCTTTCAAATGAACTTATTTAATGTGTAAGATATTTCTTTTGTGATTTTACCAATTATTTGAACACATCAGGATTCATGGTATTTTATCATAATTGTATACTGATTTTGTCCTTATTTCTTGGCTTTATCAATTCTGAAATAAAACTCACAGGTTAGGTTCAGCTGGGCAGAACTCAGGCTGTAAAGAACTCATTTTTCTTTCCTTCTTATCTATCTCTGGATAATTCCTGAAGGAAAAATGGTTCTTCAAAATCTTAACTCTCCAAAGCTTTTTATTAAAATAATTATTTTCTTAATTTTTGCATCTCTATGTTTTCTCTATTTCCTCCAAGCCATAACACTTTGTGTGCCATTTCCTGCTGGCATTCTGTTCAGTGTGGCAATGCCAGGATAGCCTAAAGCACCCTTACTGCCTGCCCAGTTAATGAGCTGGGTACCTAACCAAGCCAGTACAACCTGTGCAGTACACTTCTGTGTTGGTAACCAATGCTATTCCTGTTCATTATGTCAAGACTAGCTTGTGTGCATTTATGAGTGTTACAGCTACAGTGTAAATACAGCCCAGGTGGGACTGTTGCACTGGGATTGATTGTGCAGTCTATGAACTGAGAGAGCAGTGAATATTATGTCTCACTGAACACAAAAGAAACCTTAGTTCACTTCTTCTAAACTCCTCAGTTAACGGCAGCCAAAGCTGTTCTTCAGCATCAAACAGAAGACAGATGACTTAAGCAGTAAGCCAAACATTTTTTGCAATCTTAGATTCATGGACTACAGAAAAGCATAGCATTTGACATTTGTTCAGATCAAATTTCCTTCTAGCCCAGTATCCTGTCTCTGCATCAGTTCTAAACATCTTCTGCAAGCTGATCTGTAAGACATGGGTATGCATACACAGCCCTTCTACACACAACATTTCAATCTGTACGCTCAGCTTCTACCAATGAGCAGCATTCAGACTTCCTCATCTGGAGGTTATAATTCCTCTTACCATTGCTTAGTTTTCACCTTTTTTGTTTTAACTTCTTTACGCTTCTAAGTGTCCTATGCTAGTGAATTTCAAAATAGAAGTCTTTATTTTGAGTGAAAATTTCCTTCTATTAATTTCAAAGCAGATGATTTCCTAATCTTAGGAGGAAAAATAAATTTCTCTCCCCAGTTCATTTTCCCCCAAGGGGTACTGAAAATTAGGAGGATGATTCTCCAGGGAATAGTTATCTGTATGGGCAGAAGTTTCTAGGTTTGCTCAAACAGACTCATTATCCACCTATGCATGAATATCCCTAATAGAAAATGCTTGTATCATGAGGCACTTACTAGTCCAACAATGTAATCGTGTCTGGGAAGAGATGGGGGAAAACAAAAAAAAACCATGGATGAGAGTCAAGAGATAAGGCAATTGTGTCCTCATTGCATTTTATTTATTCATTTTTGTTTGTCATAAAAAAGATGCTATCATTATACCTGATAAAAAAGCTTGAATAGCTGGAGATTAGAAACTGCAGAGCAATTTCTGTGAACCTATTCAAGCAACAGGGCAGAAACCTGGTATCAGCTTTGTGTCCCTGCTATTGCTAGCCATTAATTTTATCAAATATTATTTATGTTTTTGTTGGGCTATATAAAAAGAATGATGTCAGGATATTTTATCTTTTATATTACCATGTAAGCCTATCTGGCACTGTGTTTTTCCTCACTAAAAAATAATCTTTCCTTCCCCAGTCAGTCCTTGCCTCTATTGGAAGGATGTTTTTTACAGCAATTGTAATCAGATCCAGATGGAACATTTCCTGTTTCTTAGTATTTGAATCTGACCCTTCGTGATGTCTTGAAATTGCCATGCTCATGTCATAAAATAATGACTTCGCACCACGTTTGCATATTCAGGCAAGTGTGGATGTTCTTCAGACCTGCCAGAGCTTTACCAGCAACAGCAAAGCAGAAACTGAATCTGAAGAACCTGGTATGTATACATCAGGCAGAGAGAGTATGAAAGGTGGGCCTGGGCATCTCTGAGCATGGATTTCTGGACCACCCACTCTTGTCCCAAAGACAAATAGAAAACCCAACACGGAGCAGAAAAATGTGCCTATTCTCTTTGAACCTGAGTGATATGAAATTCAGGACATGTTTAGGGAACTTCTGACTTCCTCTGCAACACAGACTGCAGAGTCATACTGCATTGATCTAGAGGCCTTTCTGTAAATGCATCTAGTCCTAACAAAAGCATTTTATCTTACTCTTAGCACTTTCAAAAAATCACAAATCTTCTACATATTAACCATTAATTACCCTAACTATTAAAAATGTTCATCTTTAAGTTTAAAAAATTAGGCCAGTAGTATCCTTCTACGTTAATTAAGTAATGATAAATTCAATGGAAAAGGTATTTTAGTCAAATGAACCTAGATTTACAAACCATTTACAAGTGTGTGATTTTGACATGCTGTTAGAGTAAACAATGTTGGATTCATGCATCATTGTTTCTCAGACAAATTGCAGAATTGATACTCAAATTAAAGCCCATCCTCTTGCTATAAAGAAATGTTGACCTAGTCTGGAAAGTTTTGGAAAACATGATGCAAGCTTCAGGTTTGTGGACGCAAGAAAATCTAAACTTTTCATTTACAAAATCATTGCACATAAAATTTGGCTTTTGAATTGGATATAAACCTTAAATACATGAGTGACCAGACCAACAACTTTGGAACAGATGCATCTCTGTGTTTCAAATCCTTTCTGAAAAATATTTCAATAAGGAGAAAACATTGCTAGCCACTAGCATGACATTTCTAAAAGTTGACCTTAGTTTGCACTAATTTGGTTCAAGAAGAACAGACAGCAGCTGAGGACATTTAAATCAAATTTAGCAAATTATCTAGAAGACAAGTAAGCCATCCTTAAAATTGTCATCCTAGTCATTTTAAATGTGCAACAGGGATGAGCTGTTTCAAATACAGATGAAGTTCTCAAAATTGAAATGGGTTACTATACCTCCTTAGTCTCTTCAGAAAATGCTTGCAGAATATCAGTCTGCCTGGTGTAGTTTCCATTGGCGTCTTGTAGTCCCTGGAGAATACGCTCTCTCAGAACCAGAACAGAAACACGTAGCTGGTGCCAGAGTAGTTGTACTGTGTGGATATCGACTATCACATTGACAGAGTAAGACAGAAGCTTCAGGGAAAACTCAGTCTCTAGTAGAGCATGAATTTGTTCAACATGATCAGATATATCTTCACAAATATCCTGTAATAGAAAAATAAAGTAGATATTTAGCTACAGGCATGGTCCTTTCAAGGATCAGCCCTACTTTTTGTGTGCTTTTAATTAAATGCAGAATAGATTATTTGATAGAGAAAAGATATTGTAATTAATACATCCAGGGTTCTCTTTTTTTTTTTAAATTTTTATATTTATGGCATTGCTGTAGCAACTGAACCAGCAGCTGTCCTGTTTGGCAAGACTGCTCAGTGAGTGCAGAGACAGCATAAAATAAAGAAGGATGGCACATGATCACATGAATCAGAAGTAGAAAACTAACACTGTAAAGTGACATTATTGAATGTGCAATTGTACACATGTAGCAAAGTAAATCAAATCCCTATATAGTATAGTATATATATAGTATTAAATAATTTTGTACAACAGATAGCACAGTATTTGCTATTATCTCTGAATACAATTAGTATTTACTCAATTTAATAAATTACTGACAGCTACATCAAGTCCCCTGTGAGGATAGTTCTCAGAAATGCCAGATGAGCACAAAACTTTGGAGTTTCAATGAGCAGAGCATCAGGGCTGCCTTGAGAGAAAGGCAGTATCTCTTCCCCTCTATCCTCAGTCCCCTTGCTGTAACAACCAGCATCTATATTTGCAAGTACAACACACAAACATTCACCTGCCAGCATCTAGGGCCACACGTGCTCAGGGCTTCAAATATCTACAAGCTTCCAGGTGAGCAAATGGACATTTTAGTTACCAGACTAGTGTGCTCGTCTAATTCTACAGACACACAGCAAGATTCTCAGCAAAATATTTTCCAAGCTTTGGAAATAGTTATTATTATCCATCTATCCAACTACAACTGATACTTGACAGGAAAACACGGTTGTAATTCTATGTTGTTTCAAATGTTTTAAAGAATATTTCTAGTGAATTAGTTTGACTGAAATTGCATTTAGTTCTCTGTGCTGGTTTGAAAAGCAAACCGGTGAGAGACTGAGTCAGAAGTACAATTTAATATGAACAACACAACAAAACAACACAAATGCAACAGTACCAAAAAAAATAACCTGACAGAGTTAGAAAATAACCGGACAGAGTCAGAAAGTAACCTGACACCCTGTCAGTCAGGGTGTAGGAGTAGTCCGATTAAATGGTGGCTGCAGTCCTCCTGGAGCAATGGCTTTGCTGGAGCAGTGATCCCGCAGATCTGCTCCTCTCCTGAACGTCCTTGTCCTCTGGGAATCCAGCAGGCAAAGGGTTCCCTGTGCTGGTCCAAACCCCGGCTTATATCCCTGTGAGCATGTTTGGCTCCCCACCCCTGGGGTGAGTCACCTCACCATGGGACAAGGGATAAGGATCACTGGGAGGATGTGCCATGCATGGGTCCTTGACAGCCCGTTAATCAGAGACAGCCCCTGAGGAAGCCATCAGGATTGCCCTGAGGGAGGGACAAGGTGATAACCATCACTGCCCCACCTGCTTTAACAGTTTGTGGAGATGATAATAGAATACACACCATGGATACCCCCCACACTGCAACCCCAGACATTCTCCAAGATTGTTAATATCTTTTTCCTTTTGGACATAATGTAGTTTAATTTTAATTTCAGGGATTAAAATATAATTGTTGCCTAGTAACTGTAATTTTGTAAATTAGACATAATCTATAGAAAAATACTTAATATACCTTCATTTAGCCTATTTATGTGAATGAACTTAAGGTTGTGCCAAACTGCAAAACAAGTTTTCCATATTTTCCAGCTTCACATACGCAGTTACACGCTGAATTCAACTGCAATAAAAATTCTCAGTGTAGTTGAATACACAAAGCCATAAGAAGATAGAATTAACACTGAGCAAATGTCTCCTGACAATTGTTAGATAATGTACTGAAAATATTGGCTAATGAGTCTAGATCACACTCAAGTCAACAATCTAGATAATCCTATAAGTCAAGAATTCAAGCCCACAGTCAAACAAGTTTCTTTTGATCTTCCATTTTGCTAGCTACCAAAGCATCTCAAATTTCTGAAGTAGACAAACTTTCAACAACAAAACAGACAATTGCGTACCAAAATGCAAATCCCAGCACCACTAGAGTTTTGAAAGAAGTAGATATTCAAGGACACATGCTGTTTATTTTTACATGGCTTGCTATAAGATGCTCATTTTCCTCAAAAAAGCAAAGTCTAAAGTACTTACAGACTACTGCTAGCACAGCAGCAGCCTAGTGCTTTATGTACTAACAAGATAATTAAGCTCTCCTGACAGTTTCAGTAACAAGGAGAGAACCTAAGGCCAACCTTGGCCACAACCAAGTAAAGGTCACATACTCTGATCTTAAGATATAGGACTACCGTTTCAGTCAAAGTACCAGTTCTTACTACCACTCTTTAGGCTTTGGGCCTAAAGGATGTGGGTGGCCAAATGAGAGGAAGCTATTTTCTGAGTGGCTGAATGAGCCAGGAAGGAATCAAGCCCCTGCATACCTTTCATAACTCTGAGCTCCATTTTCTGACTTGATCATCATCTCCCTCCCCTTTCTGACATGGAATTAGTATAGGTCTGAAATGTCATTATAGTCTAGTCTTTACTTTTGTGAGATAATAGAAAGGATTTTTCCCTTTGCTGATAAATATGTTGACTTGCTGTGGTCTTTAGTGCTGTTGGTTTGTTGGGGTGGTTTTTTCCTCTTTTTCTGTCAGATGAAAATCTGATTGAACCATTCAGGAAGTCTGATTTAATTGGCAACAGGGCCAGGCATAGATTTGAAGTGATTCAACTCCCCCATTAATACTTTCAGCTATTCAAAGCCCAGATGCCCTGGACAATTGTCTACCCTGGATGCACAAATTCAATATGTCCTGTTCAATATTACATATATACTGTGTAGTCCACCTGCACATGCACTCAAGTCTGAAGACAAACAAGAGTAGGCTGGATTCACTGTGTGCTTGAGAAGTGGCAGTGTCAATGCAACCCTCTTACTGAACAGGCACTAGCTGCTTGTGTGACAGCTAGTAACTGAGCAGCAGTTCCCAATATTTTAGACTCAACATGCATGGCATACAGTCATATATCAGTCTGTTGAGTATTTCTTTAAAAAAAACTGTCATAAAATCACATTCCTGCATCACATAGCAAAGTTTTGGTGGGTGACGTCTGTTTCAGCTGAGCCTATAGCCATTGTCAAAAGAACTGGATTTCATTTCACCACAGGCCAGTTTCCTGGACTAAGTGAGTTAGACATTGGTTTGCAGCAAGTCTACCTTGCATAAAGTTTGGAAAAAAGAAATTGGGCCCCTATTGATATCCCCTTTTTCTATTTTTTGCCTGTCATAGGATGATGTGAAGGTGAAGGCTACATGAAGGATAGCTGTGTCAGGGCTAATGACAGCCTTCAGGAGAACATAATTATGAAGAAATTATAACATTTGCCATATAAATTAATGCTGATTAGTCTTCAGCAGAAGAGCATCAATAAATCTGCATCCGATTTACTTGAATCTTTACACTTGCCTGGCACAAACCAGCATATTGAGAGGAAACAATATAATGTCAAATCCTGTTGGCATTATCTAGTACAACTTTTTCTTACTACTGTAGCTGATGTCTAGATTTACATATAATCCAACCAAATGAAATAATTATATCTAGCACAGCTACTGATTTTCTGTAATAATTAATGCATAAAATGTCATGTTGTGTAAGTTCATGATTTTACTGACACTGAATTTCAAGACCATGGCCTTGTTCTTCTCATTCTTCCTAACTCCTTGTAGGTGACTAGGTAGAGCAAAATCAGTGGAATATTGAAACTTGCCCCTTTGTATTTATAAATAAAGAACAGCAGTATCACAACATAGTACCTAAATGCTATCACGTGTGCCAGTTGCTCTTATCAGAAGTAGAAGGTAGATAAAATAAACCATTTACTTTTAAGTAATAAGAAAACAACATTTGTCTGTTGGCATCTATTTGTAAATATTCATAGTTCCAGGTCAATAGCAATAATATACAGCCTGTATGTATAATCATGGAAAAATCTTCCCCATATTAACAGTATATGGTTTCATATCAGAAGATATTATAACCTGATTTTTAGAAAGAACCATTTTGAAAATTTTTTTGTAATCATTAATCTCACATATCCACTAGGCATTTTTATTTTTACACAGTTTCATAGTGGTGTTAAGGTAAAGATTTTGTCATCCTCTCATGGGATTTCCTGTAGCACTGACTGTGGAATTTCTTAGGCTACAGGGGTTGTACCCATTTGGCTGCCAACTGCCCACTTCACTCAGTCTTCCAGACAGCTGATCCTGTAATTTGCAGCTGCTGAATCCATCAGCCTGCTCACAGTCTCCACACCAACTAAAATAGCCTGAACTGCAAACACTGCAGTAGATGAAGAAAAAGTGCATAAACAAACCCTCAAGAGTCAATGACAAAATCTTTGATGTTGGTTTTAAGAAATATATTCTCTCTGGTCTTCAAGAAATTGTGTTAAGATGTACATGAAACTACTGAAAGATGAAAGGTTGCAGTATCTTGCTTTAGAGTTAATATCAGTGACAGAGAAACTGTACTGGAGATTTCTGTTCTTTGATCCTGCAATAAAACCTCAG
>NW_008662971.1:28362-64144 GCF_000695815.1 Acanthisitta chloris
GGCTAATGTACATGCAAACATAATCTATGATTTAAGAAAATGTTTATCTATTTGGTCTTTTCTTTTAAGTGCATTTTAATTCCTCAGAAGACAAATATACAATCAGAATGTACAAATTCTTCTCTTTAGGAAAAAAAAGAATTTTCATACTCGTTATTTTAAATGTACTTGAAAATAATGAGTTAAACTTGCTCTCTTCACTGCCCTTTTATGCTTCTGCATATATAAAAAGCAAAAAAGAGAGAAGCTTTTATTGCTGAACAAATAAAGATTTGCACCTGTCAGAAAGGTACTTTTCCTTTAAACTGCACTCTGACTTCTGAAAGAGAAACAGTTTTTCATTGTTTTCATCTCTAGCTGCTGTACATCCAAATGATGTTTTAATATGGATAAAAATGTTCTCTTCCATTTTGGATTATTGGCGAAACCTTAAGAGCAAATGCTACTCATTTTTTGTTCTTTTTAGCTATTTTTAAGTATGCAATTAAGTCAAACAAAATAAACATACATGAAAAATACAGAGTCTGACTAAGCAAAATCAACTGCCATAGAAATATCTGGTCTGACTGTGAGTTACAAGTTTGTCAGCAAGGGATTGAAGTACTAAAGTAGTATAGCTGGTATGGCTGTGGCATTCAGTGATTAGGGGAAATGAATACATTTTACTGGGTGGAGAATGCAAAGTGCAGCAGGAAAACAGCTACCAGGAGGGTTCTGAGATCACCAACCCTGCCTTCTGCTGACACTGACAGCTTGGGAACACATTGGTGCTCAAAGTAAGCTTCTCTGCTCTTCCCTCATGATAATAGACATATTATTGATAATAACTTTTTCTGGTGCACTATCATTTTCTGCACATTATTCTCTTTCCCAGCTTGGCTTTTATTTTGATTAATTTATTCTCATTACTTCAAGTGAGTGCATTTTAATCATTCCACAGAGATGATCCACTTTCTACTGTACTATTTGCAAAATTCTCAAAAATATTTTGAAAATAAATATGCAGTCTGGTGAACTCTAAGTAGGTATGTTTCTACTGTGTTTTGTTTTCTCAGGAATCAGTGAGTTATATTCTTATATCCCTGCACTTAAAAATAATGTGAAATAGATATCAAATCATCAGTTCTTTGACCGAGCTGCTAAAATGGTAATGGTTTATCTGGTATTGTTACAAACACAGAGCTGTTCTGTTATAATTTATTAGTCATTTATGTGATGAGTTTTATTCTTGTGTAAGCATATTGGTTGACTATCAATCTGCAAGGAAAATGAGCAAGAAGAAAGGAAGGAAGATGTGATATCATGCGCTAAGCACTTCAGCCTGAGTAACAATGCCTGAAATGTTAATGGTGAAACTCCTGTCTGAGGATTCCAGCAACTTGCATTTGTTTGGCCATATGGGCCATTGCTGGGGCCAAAGGATCAAACACACTGGGAACAAGCTAAAGGATCCTTTTGTCCAGAAACAGAGCAGTTGCTGGTGGAAGTTATTCCAGCTCACTGCCAGGACCAGCTGCAGTGTCTTACAAACATAGGCCAGCAAAGAGTGGCTGCAGGCAAGACAGACAGCTTTCAAACATTTATTTCCCCAATTAAGTTAAATCAGTATTTTAATGCAAAAAAACTTTCTGGACACAGCATTCACCACAGGCCAAATTCTTAACTACAAGGAAGCATTTAGTCCAGCCAGGAAGCTTCACACAGCTGATGCACAAAACCAGTCTAAGGCCTGGGACGGAACTGGAGACCCACAAGAGAAGTTATAGCAGTAAAATGAGGCATCTCAGAACTCAGAACTGTATTGAAAGAGTATTGAGTAAACAAATCTGGGCTAACCATTTCTGGGATATTCCTGACACCAGTAAAACTGATGCATGAATTACATTTGTGTAAGAAACCACATATACAAAGTGAATATGGCAACTAAGTTGCTGTGGGAAGTGATGTGACATCTGCAACTAAATGGTGTTTTTATGTTCCTGAATTTCCACTGTTTCTACTGTGTAATGTGCCTAGAGCTATGACCTGAAAACCTTTGAAACCTTCAGAATAAGAAATATATTCTCATACACCCCAAACTCACAATGATCAGAAACTTTCCTCATTAAAATTATCGCTGTACAACATTTCTTCCATGTGCATCCATACAAATTTTTCTCAAGTCCTAACATTCTAAATTTAGAAAAAGAAAAAAAACCCAAAACCCTTGATAGAAAAATTTGTATTTGTTCTGACTGAAAGAGAAAACTTCCTTGGAGATTATTTCCTGAAATAATGAAGTTTCAAATAACAAAGTGCATCCCTACATAAACAGCACAAAGTATTTTAGGCAGCAATGAACTACTGAAATTTAAGATGTCAAAAATAAATAAATAAATACATAAAAGGAACTTTACACAGGAGAAAAATTCAGACCTTCTCCATAGACATGCAGAACAACAAAACAGATAAGTTTTCATCAAAATGCTTTGACTTGCTCAAACCAAAGAATGCTAACTTCATTCACTCTCTTTCACTGAAGCTCAGTGACTATAACAGAATTTAATAAAGGATGGTGAGACCCTACTCTCATCTCAAATGAGATATGAAGGGTCAAAAGTGAAGAACTACCATCTGTGCCAAGTCTTCTATAATGAAAATTGATAGCATGATAGGAAGTTTTCAAGATAAGTGGCTGTTTATATCAGTGCAGCTAAGTCTCCAAGAGCTTCTATTACATGTTTTCGAAGTTATTTTCCATTGGTTATTGTTTAGGACAGCAAAAGCACACAAATTCTTGTACTTTATTAGCAGACTTCACTTTATTAGCACTGTCATTACCTTTTATGTTGTTCAATGAATCATAGAATCATTTAGGACAGAAAAGACAGAAAGCTAAAATTTAATCCATGAAAAATTCTGGGGATCACTGAGATTTCTTTTGCATGATTTAAAAACATGAAAAACAAGCCTTATAGTCTATTTTGCATACTGCTTGCTGTTTATGACCTTCCTGCTCACTCTCCAGAATGACAAATATTCAGGTCAGCTGGAAAGCCCTTGTAGATCCTCCGGTGAGTTAGTAACAAGTACAAAGCACTTCAAGCATGTGGAGCCACTTCCCGTAGTCAGAAACAGCTACCACCTACCCAGTGTACCAGGAGGCTTGTTCCATTCTGGATATCACTTCCTGTATTGTAAGAGTCAGGGTTATAACACATAAAGTAGTAATAGAAAATAGATAAATAAATAAATAGATAAATAGATAGATAGATAGAGAAATAAATAAATACATAAATAAATAAATAAACAAAAACCAATCAACCAAAAAATAATTTCCCAAACAGAACCCCGTAAGTTTGCTATACTGAGGAAGAATTATTTGAAAGACTGGCAGAAATCTATTTTACACACTTAAATTCTTATTTGAATGAAGAAATAAAAGAACAAATTATAGGAAAAAATTTGCATCTAAAATTTACAAGATTTTTATTCTAATTTTACTTCTGAAAATGCATGTGGAATTTCTTGATTTACTTATGGAAAGAGGTCTTCTAACAGACAGAGCAAATCCCTTATTATAGAATCATAGAATGGTTTGAGTTGGAAGGATCTTAAAAGTTCATCTAGTTCCAACCCCCCTGCCCTGGACAGAGATACCTTCCAGTAGCCCAGGTTGTTCAAAGCCCTGTCCAGCCTGGCCTTGAATACATCCATGCATGGGGCATCCACAACTTCTCTTGGCAACCTTTTCCAATGCCTCACCACTCTCACAGTAAAGAATTTCTTCCTAATATCTAACCTAATCCTACTCTCTTTCAGTTTAAAGCCCTTTGTCTATCATGACAATTCCTGATGCTTATGATTACTATGATTCCTAATTAGACAATATGTTAAAAACTGTTCCTCATTAGTTTCTGATATGTATAACATAGGTCACAGAGAATGATCCTGTGCTTCACATACAAAAACAATTAACACATATTAAGCAATAGTTTGTACTATCTGATTATTTCCAAATCTCACTGTCATCCCACAGGTGTATAATGTTAATACAGATGTGTATTTAAAAGTTTGTGTATGGTATATCCTTTTACAAAAAAATCATGTCCATTATATCCTCAAATTTTGATTTAGATGCACAAAGCATGATGTATAAATAGCAAATGATTAAAAACTCAGATACTGTACTGTATTAATTACAGTAGTCAGTACATTAATCAGAAATACCTCTAAGATAAGCTAGTAAAAACTTGCCTTATCTATAGACACAATCAAACACTTCTTTAGAATCAAATCAGCTCTAAGGAATCTAAAATTCACTGTCATTAGTAATATATTCTTGTTCTGGCTGCTTGCCAGACATTAGCATTTTAATACTAGATTTGAACTAAATGTTTCATTTTAAAATTAGACATAATATTGTAGTTAGAACTACACAAATACACTGTATTGGTAATTTAGAAACCTATTACAACCCTGTAGAGCATATTCCAACAACATATTCATACAAAATATATTCCAATGTGACTGTTCTGAGAAGACAGCTTGTGCTCTGGCAGAATAATTCTAATAGTGCCAATTTTTGGCTTTACAAGAGAACTTTGCAGTGTAAAGCACTGACAGACTTAATGGCTGTTAGGATGTTGATGCTGCTTGAGAACGTACTCATGCAATACACAGTAGGACTGAAGTGCCTTGAAAGAAGGAGGAAATGAGCAGTTTATCTAAATATTTATTCGTTTTTATATACACATATGTGTATATATAGGCAAATATATTTATTACATATTGCTAACTGGAATAAGATCCTTGATTTATAAAGCACCTCATAGTCAGTGTCCTTTATATGTTTAAGAAAGGAAGACAGCATGATCCATGGGATAATTTTTTTCTTATGTTGGCAGGGAACAGTTTTATCTCTGAAGAGGTTGGTATTTCTTGATATGCTATTTTATTTTCTAGCTAAACAGAGATGAGTTATAAATTATCTTTGTCTAGACTGTAGCTTTCAGTGATGAGTTTAACTCTTACCACTCTGCAGGCTCAATGAGAAAGAAAAAGGTTGTTGCCATGCCTGGGCTTGTAAAGAAACCCTTTGAAATGCAATAGCCAAACTTATTTGTGCAGAAGTTAATGAACCTAAGTGGCTTCAAGCTTCAAATGCATATTTGTGCATTTTATTCACTTGTAAATATCTATGTTTCCTGAAAAAAATAGTCATCATCAATTTAGCCTTGAACTAAATCCTAAATTTACACAAGGTCAAATCTTTTTTCTTTCTCAGGCAGTAAGATTCACAAGAAATGGCACTGGGTCCTTGATCGTGGCATTCTGAAGTATGGACAGGAAAGAAGAAAAGGTTAGCAGCACATAAATTGCAAGTGATCATATTTCCATATTCTTCAAACAACTGAGCTGAGTCTGTGGAGACCTAGACTGGTCACAAGTTTTCCTCTGTGATAAAGTGGCTGGACTGGATGTGAGCCTGGAAATACAGTAACTCCACTCTCGTGTGTCACATTTGAGCTAACAACCCTGCCAAAGTCTGACTTACCCTGCCCAGCATGGGCAGCTGGACTAAGTCTCTGCCTCTTGCACAGGTAACATAAAATGCCCATGGACAATAAGGGACTGTCTAACTCTGGTAGGTTAAAGACAGTGTTACTGTACAACAGTCTTGAAAAGAGCAACATTTGCAGCAGCCCTGATCACAAACCCATGATTTCTAGTCTGGAACTGCTAACAAGAAACACGCCTCCCCCCATTCACCTCAGAAGCCTACATTCTTAGGCTTCTGTAGCTTTTATATTTTCAACGCGTTTCAACTGTACAACATATTTCTATGCTGGTCGTCTTCTACCAAAACACAAAGCCCATTAAGCTATAGAAAAAGAAAAAATTGCAATGAATTTCCTTGTCTTGACAAGCCACAGTCAGATATGAGCCAGTCTTGGCAAGTTTGAGTAAAATGGAAGGTGTATTGGTATTTTTAAATAACCCTATTTATTTCTGTGACAGCTCTTAAATATTGAGGCTTTTTCACAGGGACTTTTTCAGCACTTCATTAAGAGTTTTGTGAGAAACTGAGTCACAGTGAGCCAATGGGAAGCTTGGTCAGCTGAGAAATTCTTGAAATAGTCTTGATAGCAGCAAGTTTGTCAAACTTAATATATGTATATATCCCCTCTACATTCTTCCTTTAAAATTCCACCACTATAGAATGTAGCCTATATTAATAGCTATTATAGGCTATTATAGCCCATAATTCAATATCCTGCCCTCCAAAAATACATTAATCAAACACTAATATGTTGTGCAGTACATTATGACTCCTCTCAGCCATGACTATAAATTAACTTCCAGCAAGAGAACATACATGGATCATAATGAATAGAGCAGTAAGTATCACACTCTGAGACTGAAGCCTGAACACAAAGGATGACAGAATTTCTCATTTTAATGACCCTTTCCCAAAACATTAGCCATACCTTCTTTTGAAGCTCACAGTGTGAAGAATTTTTAAAATTTACCATTACTGTTTATATTTCATTATGTCTTTTACAGTTTCATGTTGCATCAGGAGCATCAAAATAATTTTTAAAATTCTCCTGAAGATGTTTCCAACTAATGAAAACTCTGTTTTGCAGACTTAAAATGAAATTCAGGTAATAATCAAAAGTTAATTTGACTCTAGAATTTCTGATTTTGTGTCTGAGGTAAGCATACTGCAAAAACAAAGTAAACCAGCAAAAATTAATAATTCCTGAGAAAGTTTCTTTGCTTATTTGTACAGACAATAGATATGGGAAAGGCAATTACTATACCAGCTATGTATCTCATTCAAGGCAATCACATAAACATTAAATGCAAAACCTATTTGCACAAGAAACTATCAAGTCAGATGAAAGGCAAAAGAAAATATCACTATATATGTGACAACAAATGAAACATAAATAAAGACAAAGGGATTGAGAAAGCAAATTTAAAAAAGGAGCCTCTACATGGCAAAGACTGTGAGCACTAACAAGCAGTTTGCACATGGGGACTGCTCTCCAGCATGAATCCAAGAGTGCTGAATGGGAATAAACAGCAGATTCATTTCAAAATCACACTTTCAACCCAAACTAAAATGATGATATAGACATACCCAGAGAAGACCAAAAACATATCTCTAGTTCTTACATGAAACAGAATTAATTCAGACTCCTACTTTACTGATATATTTCAAGATCTGAAGCAGCACTCAGAAAAGGACATGAAATGGAGCAATAATAGGTGCCTACTACACTTAGTCTAGCAGAATTTTCCACTCCTTGATGTTTCTGAGCTTTAAATGAAACTTTCATGAATAGCACTTTGGTGAAGAATATGGCAACAACTGCCACTGTAGTGATGAAGGTTCTAATTTGTTTAGCCAGCAAAGTCTAAACAAGAGTGATTGGCCACTGATGCATGGGCAGCTGAAGAGCAAAAGTAAAATCCTTTTAAAAGTCAGTGAAAAATTCCTATCCAAATAACAGATGTAACTGCCGCCATAATCTATGACTGATTTCCCATTCTTCTGACACCCTGTACAGTTAACAGTTAATTCTTTATCCAGTGCCAACTTTTGCTTCAGTAAAGTCTTAATCCAATGCAAATCTTTGAAGAAAACACTCTTGTCTAACCAAAAAAAATCCTGAATTTTTCCTGTAGATACAATTTCAAAAGAATGAATAATTTTGCAGAGAGAACAGATGCTTTTGAGGAGTCTGAGCATATTCCTCAGGACACACATAACTTTGTGAGCTGAGAACAAAAATAAAACAAAGGGCCTTTGGAAAGCATACAACTCTCCGAATATTTTTAAAGGGTCTGCTAACTAATGCAACTATAATAAGCATCGGATCGTTCATTACATTTAATCTCCCTATGAAAAGCTACAGAATTTATTAAGTCTCTAATAAAAATAATAAAATCTACATATAATGATGAAGTTCCCTGTTTTCAATTACTTACATGATTTTCAGCCGGTTGATTTTCTCTGTGTTTACTAAACACATCCCTTCACAATATAGGTCAAAGTTTTAGCCAAAGTAATGTAATTATAACCTTATAGTGTCTATTTCTAATTTTACTGTGACCTATAAAAGTTAGCTGAGTAATATCTCAGAGAATAGAGAAGATTGAGCATTAGGTTTCACATCAACACACACAAAAAAGCTATAATCTCCACACTGAAACATGGGACCAAGAGCTTTGTGCATGACAAATGTCTTTTTTACCCTCAGAAGTGAAATATTTTAATTGTTTAAGCCTAAGATTGTGATTGCAGAAACTCTGAAGTATGTAGAACAGGGAGTGAAAGAGACTGAAGAATTTTTTTCTCAATATTTAAAAATATACATCCAAAGGGAAAAATAATCTCAGTTTTGCAAGTTAGATTTACAGTGCACATGAAATGCAATCCATTATTTCAAACCAAACACATTTAGGTCATGCAATATTTCTAAAGAAGTTGAAAACCACCTGTTTAAAAAACATGCTTTTGTTGCTAAAAAAGAATTTTCAAACCGATAATTTATTGCTTTACACTTTATTAGCATTTTGTAAAATATTTTGATTAATGGTGTCTTACCTCATTTATACCAGAAGAAGAGTTTTCAGGTATCAGCTTTGCAAAAAAAAAGACTGTCCCATTTTCTTTCCCCAGCTAGAGGAGTTATATGCAACCAGCAATTCAGAAAATAAGTGTCTGTTTAAAAGACAGACAAGTAAACCAGAGATGATCTGTAACCCAATCCATCTTCAGTGCAGAATCAACAGCTTTTGCTTTACATAAAACGTAGAAAATAGTCTGCTGCCTCTACCTGTGTTATTGTGCAGATCAAGTTTAGGCCTGTCTGGTCTTCCCCTTCACGTTCCAAGCTACAGTAGTGATTTCTCAACATTCAGATCTGCTGTATGGTGGCTCACTGAAATTTCAGCCGACACTTGTAGACTTGTAATTAGCAAGGTTATTTTAAGCACTGACCTAAGTTCCAGCAGAATGTTTATGGCATTATGACAGGAAGGAATCCAATATCATATCAGTCACTTGGTAACCCAGTAAAGCTGATCTTGGAGACAAGAAACCCTCTAATTCACAGCATAAAAGTGAACATCTGGCCCCCAATTTACTTCAGTTTTTGTTTTTAAGCTTTGAATAGAATGGAAATATCTTCTGTGTTAATATTAGGAAGCTTAGAACTTATTTTAGGACCTGGTAGATCATATGCTTGGAACAAATGTATTAATAGGAAGTTATGACTTCCCCAATGGAGTGATTCACTGCTTACAAAACAAAGACTGTTACTTTTGCAATTTTCACATTTGTAATAATTATTACATTCTGAATGGGAGGAGAAAATCACTTACGTAGTTCCTGAACTTATTACAGTGGCACTCTATAACGATACCTTTTAGTGTCTCCTTCGTTATCCTGAAAAGGGCTCCCTCTTCTGTACAAGCCTTTGGTAACCCTCGTTTGCCCTGGATTCCTTCAGAATTTTCTGGTTGTCTAACTATTTCTAAGTCATGTCAAAAGGCTCAGTCATACCTCCACACCCTCATTTGTTGTTCATTCTCCATTCCTCTCTGCCTTCTTTTTTACTTGAGGATCAGCTTTCTTGTTCCCACCCATCCTCATACTTCCAATAGTGACAGCTCTAATCTCACATATGGAAACATGACAAACAGCTCCTCTGACTGTCCCAGGTTAGGGCTATAATGGTCAGACAGCTCATGTGTGTGCTCACACACCCAAGAGAAGCTTTTCTAAAAGCATCACAATCAGAAGAAGCACACAATTGAAGAAGAGATATTTGTTTAAAGGAGAATAAATGAAGAGGGGAAAAAACAAAACCACAAAACTAAACAAACAAACAAAACCCAAGAAAAATTGTTGCTTTTTCAAATTATTTAGTAACTTCTACATGTCACTTAATCATAATGAAACTGTTCCCCTGATAATGTAGCAAAATTCACTGGAGGCAAAGTGCCCTTTTGAGAATTAAGAATATTGAGAAAGCAATGGTGAATACAACATAAACTTCAGTTGTCCTCATTTAAAAATATCAAGTGTTTTCTGAGTTACATACAATCTTCAGATGGCATTCAAAAGAATTAGCAACAAGCTGTCAGAGGTATCCCAAATAGCAAAATTTAAAATACAATATATGCAGCAAGCAGGCTTCAAATATATCACAAGATCAAGAGTTGCAGTTTTTGAGTGAACTGACCATTCATGTACTTTTCAGATGGTCAGCACTCAAAAGGATACTGCAGTCACCACAAATAGTATAGTATCTGAATGAACAGACAGAGCTGAACTCTGAACAAGAACAGAAATGTTACTGCCATGGATACACAACTACCTTCTTTCAGAAGAATACTTTTAAAAGAGAGTATTTCTTATGAACCTATTTGAAGACATCATGAAAGCACTGGCCTACTAATTCAGCATAGCCACAGCCATAAAGAAACTCTAAGGACATTAAGAGAAAAGACATTTTTCTTGCTCAGACATCCTCTTTTTTAACATCTGGGAGCCACAAAATCTGCATTTCAATATATATATATTTTCCATTTTAGATCCACACCTGAACATATAAATAGGTTGACTTCTGTAGTCAAAAAATGAGGGTAACAGTATTTGATTGAGAAAGGGCAGGAAAATCACCAGTAAGGCAAATGTTTCATACAGAGCTTAGTAAAAAAGCAGATTGGGACTACTGACTTCAGAATAGAGGGGAGAAAAATTTGACTGTAACAGTATTTCCAGGTTTGGCCACTGTTGCTTCTCTGTGCTCAAAGATTATATCCTACATTCCATTACCTGGTTTTACTCATCCATTTAGAACAGTGTTGTATGAAGCTCTCTGGCTAAATCTAAAAAAAAATCATTGCTCAAAGTTATTTCAAATTATTTCACTTGCAAATATTTTTCAATTCCATTTTCAAATAAGTCTAGTTCTGGAAATATTATATCTTTCATAGGAAAAAATATCAGTTTTCATCAACTGCTAGGACTTAAACAGGTAACTACATAGTCTACAGTAGATTTATATCCTTTTTGCAATATGAAACAGATTTTATAAGGTTAATTAAAACCTTTATTTTATTTATATGCAACAGTGGCATGATTCATTGAGATGCTGTGATTCTACAAGGGTTTCCGCTGTTTGGGGGCTTAAAAAGAAAAAATAACTGAGGATCAGTGGTTCAGTTCATTCTTTGAAACTTGATTCATACCTGCCTAATAGCAGGAAATCCATTTCCTGTTGCATACCAGGTAACTCAAGAAACACATATCAGCATGTCGTTTGCATTACTAGCTAGTTACTTGGTGATTGCACTCCCTTTTCCAGGAGGGATCTGTAGATGAGACAAGTTCTGTGACAAAGGCACATAGTCTACTGATGAGTTGGAGATGGACAACCATCTTAATTAGGAAGTCTATAAAGAACATTAATAAAACTATGGTGAAAAAAATAAAAGCAGAATAATATACATGAGCCGACTTTAATAATCAAACACTACACAGTAAGAGGAAAATTCAGCAGAGCTGGAAGGTTTCATCATAAATGTTTTGAAAGATCTTTATTGTTAGTAACTTGGCACAATGGGACACTTTCAGCAAATTATTCTGGAGATGTGAGAGAAAACAGTAAGGAAAATAACTCAGGGCTAGAATTAATGAGTGAGTCATATGTTTTCCTGAAATACAAATACTTTTGGATGGGTTGGGTAAAATGCAAACGTTCAATGAAGTGACACCCATGATCAATTTCATCACTTGTGTGTTGACTTATGCACTCTCATTAGAATTACTGAGTAGGTATCGTTATTATCATTATTATTAGTATCATCATCATCATCATAATCTAGTTGTTAATAATGAGGGATTTGGCACAGGTTTTTAGGAAAAAAAGTCAGAAATAAGATAGCAAAGACTTCTAATTTCAAACCTGCCACATCACTGTAACCTTTTTCAATTGCATTCTTTTGTTTGAGGCTTAATTACTATGCTTTTTCCCTTGAACTATCTTTACCAACCAGACAGCCTACGTAGTTTGTGTTATGAACTCACATTTTTAATGGAAGAGACTAAAAATGCAGCCCTCATTTGCAACCAAGCTGATCTTTTATGAGTTTGTCAAACAGACCTGAGTAAGATGAGTTAAGGTAGTTTCAAGTTTTCCAGTTAAAGAAATCTTCACTGGAAAAGAATACCTATTAATTTAAATCAGAATTTTGCAAAAAAAAAATATGTATAATATGACTGGAAAAATTTCTCTAAAGCAGAATAGGCTTTCTTTCCATGATATCCAGTTTGTATAAGTGACTAAAATGTGCATGATAAATAAAAAGTATTTTATAGCCTATTATGTTTCAGTGGTTCTCAAGTGTGATGCAAGAGACCAAAATTCAGATCTCTTTTCTACTTGGTATTTACTACAAGTGTAGCCATGCATGGAGTACATCAAAGATTTATGTACAATAATTCAAGGTGAGTATACAACAAGTGTTGGAATTACAATATTTTGTTGTGTTGCAATTTTTAAGTTAAAATTCAATTTGTGGTTTTGAAAATATCAGAATAGGATGGTTTTATTCTCTTGCAGGTAATATAATCAAATCTAAACATGGGAGTGAGAATGTTCAAGCTTAATGAAGGTTCAATTATCTGATAGTTCCATTATTTCCACTAAAATTTTCCCTAAGCACACCACCAAGTCATTATAAACAGAAAAGAAAAACATTTCTGTTGAAACAGAAAATAGGTTGAAAGCAAAGCAAATGAATTCTAACACAACAGTTTTAGCAATCTGTGTAAAATTTAATTTAAAAATGAAACTTAACAACAGATCTGTTCCAAGTGCTTGTCCAACTGCCTCTATTTATATTCAGAAAATCTACATGAGGCAAAGAGAAATATCATAGTCATTAGTCTCTCCTTTTGATAAAGAAAACACCAGTGAATACTGCCTTTGGTACTTCTGCTAGTCATTTAAACTAAGTATCACTGAGAATAATTTTTTTCACTGCATACCTATTATGTATCTCTTCTATCTTCCATTAGCACACAGCAGAGACTGAAGGTTTAATCTCTTCCTCCCTACATTTTCAAGTTCTTTCTTTCAGAAAATAAGGAATTAAATGGAGCTGCTTGGAGTGTACACGTTACCTACCTAGTTATTCTAGCAAACAACTGCACTGAAAACAGATGAAGCTGCAGATTTCACTCACACTGCTCAAGTTTAGTATCCTATTAAAAAAATTCCTCAATGCATTATCCTGACAAAGTATAGGTTGACATATTCAGAGATATATATTGTAACTGAAAGACTCTAAGTGGAGTCAGACTTCTCTGTGACAACATTTCATCATCCTGAACAAAACAAAAGCTGAGTAAGGTTACTGAGAGGAATACTTTTTCTAAATTGCATTTCTAATATTTCATGGAGAGTAAATAGCTAGACAAATGACGATTTTAGCTTTTGCTCTGAAGGATTTAATCATGAAAAACTAAACATGGTCTTTCCTAGGAAATGAAAAGTTGGTTAAAATTGGTTTTCCTTCTCCTATTCCAAGTGATTGATTGTCACACTCTAGACATTTCTGGGCAATGGGATTACATAATTCAGGGTGGTTTTTTTAAATGAAAACAGCTGTTAAATCCAATATTCATGACCTATAGGTTTTCCATATTGAGTTATTCAGCTGTTCTTTCAGTCCATCTGAGTTGCAGTGAAATGAAACTGTGCAAAAGACCAAACAGTTTTATTACATAGCTAAATGAATGCATGTATTGTTCCAAAGCAACAGAAAGAAAACAGAGCTTACAAAAATCTTGGTCTTATCACTGCTTCAAGGGACTGCAAACCCCTTATTCATCCCACACACAAAATCAGTACAGTATTTTGTTGCATATTTCACATTGCTTCTTATTAGTGTTTGATGTGCACAGCTGTATGTGCTATGTGTGAATAATTCTTATAGAACTTCATAGAAGGAAAGAAACAAAGGGATATCACACAGAGAGATTTTTAAGACAGAGCAGATACTTTTGATGATATATTCCAGCTCTCATAATCAGCCTCTTTATGAGCTTCAAATTCAGTCTGTCTTATCATGCTGGATACATTTGTTACATTGATATCTGTGCCTCTTCCAGAAAATTTATTTTGTAATAACATGTACCGCAAATTATAAGAACTCATTTTGATGTTAAAAAAAATAATTAAAAATTATTAAGTGTAAGCAAAGCAGTAAAAGAACTGTGCTGTTACAGAGAGCTTGCCTTAGGAACTGCCTGAGTGGGTGAGGGGGTGATAATAGCAGTGGTCTTGTGGATTGGTGGAACTGCAATAACTTGCTCTTACCACTGATTTTGCTATGTTTGTTTTAGACATCAGTACAAGCCACATTATGTATGTATGGTCTGCATTATGTCAAGCATACAGTGGGTGTGCTCACACTAACTGATACTGTGTAAACAACTTTAAAACAGCAGGTAAAACCAGCTAAAATATTGATTTTTCCAGTGACTCACGCAGACCTGAAGAAGCTGTAATTTTGTATCCAAGCAGAAATGTCTGGGGTTATAGGTATCTCCGTCTTCCGGAACACCCTTAATTTAAACACTGCCTCCTCTTAGCAGTATTGCCAAGTTGATATTTTTCTTATAGAGAGCACTGTAGAAATTGAATGTTTCAAGGAAGAAGAGTATAAATATTTATGAATATAAGTATGCACACACATTTCTCTAAGGGCTCTATATCAGCTTTACCATTACAAGATCAAGCATTTTATGTTGTAAGTCTTATTATAATAAATTTGACACATTAGTAACGAGGTATTTTTTTCAGATGAACATTTTAAAAAAGTTATTGATGCTTCAAAGTTCTCTACATGTGATAATAAATTCTTTTTTTCTCCCTTTTTCTGTTTTTACCCCCTCAGCATCAAGGGCAGCTGTTGGGCAGCTCCTCCAGCTTCTGGAGCACTAGGTGGTGCTGCAGCACAGCCGCAACCGAACTTGCTGGCTCTGAATTACACTGGATCTGAAACATCTCACTCCTCTTTTCAATATTGAAGGTAGTAAACATTGTTACTGAACACTATTGCCCAAGAGGCTCTGTGTTTTCATGTTGTTTGGGAGTGGGGTCCTTTGTTTTAGTATAAATTCTAGCTTTCTAGGACACTGGTGTGTTTTTCTCACAAATGCTGTAAGAATAAAATTATGAACAAGAAAATTCATAGAATCATCATAGAATCATAGAATTTAAGGGTTGGAATGAACCTTACAGATCATCTAGTCCCAACCCCCCCAGCCATGGGCAGGAACACCGCCTCACTAGATCAGGTTGCTCAAGGCCTCATCCAACCTAGTCTTGAACACTGCCAGGGTCAGGGCAGCCATCACATCCCTGGGCAACCTGTGCCAATGTCTCACCACCCTTATAGTAAAAAACCTTTTTCTAATATCTAACCTAAACTTCCCCTCCTTCAGTTTGTACCCATTACCCCTTGTCCTATCATTGCAGTTCCTAATAAAGAGTCCCTCTCCAGCTCCCTTGTAGGCCCTTCAGATATTGGAAAGTTGCTATGAGGTCTCCACACAGCCTTGTCTTCTCTAGGCTAAACAGCCCCAACCCCCTCAGCCTGTCTTCATAGGGGAGGTACTCCAGTCCTCCTATCAACTTTGTGGCCTCCTCTGGGCTTGCTCCAACAGTTCCATAATAAATGAAATTAATTACACACAAAAGCAAATTTTTGAAGCTTATCACTTGTGCCCTGTTCCTTCTTATACAGTGAACCAAGGAGATACATGACAAAGATATTCCTACAATACTACATGATACAAAGCTTGTACCTTGTGAACATAATTCCTCTAATAGGAGTACAATGCAATAAATATAAAAATAACTGAACAAGATACAACATTACAAATAAGTTATTCACACATTAAAATTAACTCAAATGTATTACTAAATTCCGCATTTCAGTGATTCCACATAGTTCAAGAGCTTCCTGGGAGCAAAAAGATGCTGTCGTGCACATTTGCAAAACTATATCGTAAATATACATCAGTTCTCTGCCTTTCACTATATTACTAAATGCAGAGGTTTTGAGTTTGTGTGTTGGTGTTTTTTTTAATTTTTATTCATTTTGCCTTGGTAAGTAGACTTCCAAGCACTGGATAATTTCCCAGTTGCAATTGGTTCTGGAAGACAGGAAAGTCCATTTGCCTGGAACGTTTTGATGAAGTGAGGCCTTCAAAGAAGACTTGAGGCATTTAATAATTGCAGTTTAGTGGAGAATTATTGGAAATTCTTTTAGATATCTAATTTATAGTTCCTTCTAAATTGTGATATTTCACTAGCAAAATTTAATTGCCTCTTTTCTGTAAATGCTAACAGCTGTATCTCTTGTTCAAGGACAGATTATTCAAATATCAAGGCAGCAAAACCACCACTATCCATTCAACTGTAACAACTGAATCTTCATCGTTAATTAGGGAACAAACAAGACCAAGAAGAAAACTTGCAATTAAATCAGCAAAATCAGATTCTAGTAGTGCAGCACTGTGTGTTAACACAGAACCAACTGCTGACTAGCTAGTTTGCTGCAGGAACATACCATGACCACACTCCAAACTCTTTGAAACAGAAGCAAGTCCTACACCCTAATAATCTATGCATTCATTGATTTGAGTGCACTAGGAAAGGTATTAGAGATTTTAAACTAATTTTCTCTTTACTCTTCTATGGCCATAGAAAATACACATAGCCAGATTTCTAAAAACATGCACTAGAATGAAATAAGGCCCATGTGTAGAGAACAGCACTGTCTTCTACTTCCCTCCTTCATTTTTAATGCAGTAAGTCTTCTTAAACATGTGCTCTGGCAGGCTCCTGTTCTCTCTACAGAACATGGCATCAGTCCAGGTTAGGAAAGAAAGCATAGCTTTTTGAAGTAGCAATTCAGCATGGCAGCAGATGACTCGGCAATGTGCTTCAGTGGACAAATAGGAAGAAGAAAATGAAAGAGGACAGGAATCAGCTGGGAGTTTTGAAAGACGAAAATTGTGAGAGAACCTGAAAATAGCTGAAAGGAAAAGAAAACAGAAGAGAGTGGCTGGAAAATAAAGCTGGCAACCAACAGCCAGAAACTGATTTGCAGCCTAACAAATAAAACTCCTGGGCCAATCCGCACCGACAAGTGTATTCTTTTGAACAGAGGAAAATGGCTTTTTCAGCATTATGTAAGATATCTAGATAACATGGATTTTCCCTTCAAAATTTTTCAAGCAGCCTCTATAAGAACTTACAGGTGTGGCCTTGTCATTCTGATTTGTTGCGTCCTATATAAGACAACACAGTGGCAAAGGACATCCAACTAATAGTTAAGAACTAGACAAAATCCACAAATCATTCCCAAGCACTGTAACTACAAAACTGAGCACGGTAGTTTAAATTGCAGTGGAGATCATCATGAAGACTTTGCCACTCAAATGCTTAGTCTGATGATTCAGTTATTTAATAGCATTAAAATATAAAACAAAAGGCGGAAGATAAAACAGGGGTAGACATTGAGGAGAGATATTATAAATATTTCATTCATAATTAGGATCAAAAAAGAATCTTGAACAGATTTGAGACAGGGGAGTTATTCTTGCAGATCTCAGCTGAAAATCAAAAGCATATAATTTAAAGTGTAATGTGATAAAAAAGACATGTTTTCAGCATTCCTTTTGCTACCCAAAGTTTGAAAGAAATACAGCATTGTCAGTATTTTGTGGGTTTTTTTGAAAGTAAACAATGCTGTTTGTAACCAGAGATGCAATGTTCCTTTGGAGAAAAGAGAGTAGCTCCCTTCCCATGTATACTTCTCCTCTTTACCAATTCCTTAATCCCTCAAACTGAACTGCTGTCCTAGATTCATAAGCAACATGGATACTTGAAGTACCCTTTGAAGAGCAGGTTATTTTTTGTGTGTATCATATGAGAGAATCCATATGAGGTTAAACACATTTACAGGTAATACACTGTGTAAAATCTGGTATTTTCATCCAATGTATCAAAATTATATATTTCAAGTCAAGATCCTAGCCCCATGTGAAAAATACTTATAGAAGGGATCCTGTAACTGATAATGGACAAACAAACATGTAGCAAGGTCTCTTGTCTTCACAGTTAAACCAGGCATCCAAACTTTCAGGACGTCCCTATAAATGCTATATGACAGAAGTCCAGATGACCTTAGCAAAGAAAATATAGAATATCCTAAATGATACCACATCTGTACAAATCCTACTGTATTGCCCTTGGAAATATCCTTCTTCCCCTTATTTTATCATGAGATTCACCATGCCTGATAATATTCTTAAATGTCCAGATTGTGATATTCATATACTGCCTCAAAATCCTGGATTTAATTAAAGGTTTATATCCTTGCTTGCATCTTAATAATATAGCCTCAAAATAACTGTGGAACAACAAGTAAGAATATTCAGTTTAGTATCTCAGCTCTATGATTTTAGAACATGGTTGGCTAATGATTTTGCAGATTTCCATTTGATGATTTTGTCTGGTAGCTGCTGGATAGTGGTGAGATGTAGAAACAGACATCAGCTATGCCTTTCATACAAGCTGATTGAGTGGTTTGTAAACCACTTTGCTCATTTTGCTCAGCTTAATAGTCTTAGAAATTCGATTTGTTTCTTTATTCTGTGGGGTCGTTTGGATAATTTGTTGAATCCAAAAACACAGATACTTTGCACCATTTAAAATACAGCACTGCTCTTTGACTATAATTTCTTCTTCCCAAAGGCTATTAGCAGTAGTCTATCATGTCAGAAGTTTTTATTCTGTCAGTGTACTAAATAAACACATAGACACGGAGAAGCCCCTCAATAACTATGAAGCATCAGGTGAACTGTGAACACGCATCTTACGCTCACTCACACACATTAAATGGTGCACTACAGGGAGTTGTAGTATAGTAGCTCTAATATTTTAGGACAGGTAATTCAGAAGAATCTTTGACAAGAAAAAGAAATGCATGGGGAATAAGTGGATATACAAATGCTGACGTAGTAGTGGCACTGCATTTCTTTTATGGTACAACAAACATGATAAATAAATATTTACAAATATATTTATAATAGAATAGAATCATAGAATCAACTGGGTTGGAAGAGACCTCAAAGGTCATCGAGTCCAACTCTACCATCATTACTAGACCATGGCACTAAGTGCTACATCCAGTCTCATCTTGAAAACCTCCAGGGACGGTGAATCCACCACCTCCCCGGGCAGCCCATTCCAATGCCTGACTACTCTTTCCATAAAAAATCTCTTCCTAATATCTAACTTAAACCTCCCCTGGCAGAGCTAGAGTCTGTGCCCTCTTGTCCTACTGCTGGTTGCCTGGGAGAAGAGACCAACCCCCACCTGACTCCAACCTCCTTTCAGGGAGTTGTAGAGGGTGATAAGGTCTCCCCTGAGCCACCTCTTCTCCAGGCTAAACAACCCCAGCTCTCTCAGCCTCTCCTCATAGAACTTGCACTCGCATCCCCTCACCAGCCTTTGAAATTATAAGTGTTTCCTGAAAAGAAATGGAAGCATTTCAAAGACGAAGTGCTCCATGTTTTGAAATGCAAGGCATGGAATCATAACTGACTACACAAAAACTACTGTCTTTCTCCAGGGAAGTGTTTACAGGGAGAAATAGGAGAAAACATTCAGAAAGCTTTAACAAATGGAACTGGTATTATTAGTTCTCCTTTTTCTCTCCATTTCTGAAGTCCATTGTAAATGGTTCAGTTTCCATTCAAAGAGAAAACTTGTTCATCTGTCTCTAATTCTGTACAATTTCACTGGAGATATGGACAGTTTCACTAGAGACACAGACACATTAAAATTTCAATTCATTTTTTTTGGAGGTGTGTGTGCAATGCAGCTAATGCTTCTTTACATATAACTCAAGAAAGCATAAGACAGTTCATAACAAAAAGAATCTCCTGTACATATAACCTTTTCTGAAGAAGATGACATTACTACACCTACAGTCAGACATTAGCCTGAACCCAGGCTCCTGTCCAGAATTGCCACTCAGCTGTAGTTAGATACAAACAAGGAGGCCAAGCTTCAGAGCAATCATTAATTAAAGGTCAGGGTCCACTATGGTTCACAGACTGCCCGAAGAAGACAGATCAAGTTCAGGCAAGGCTGCATGAACTTCATCTCAGTCTCCAGAGGGCATCTCACACACCTCTGTCACACCTCACATTTCACATAGAGCAACATTTCAATTAAAAGTATAAACACAGCTATGCAGACATGTTGCCTTCCCCATGGGAAAATACACAGCACCCTTTTGCTCTGCTACTTGCTTGTTAGTTGTGAGATTTTAATTGATTTATGATGGAATCACATCAATTCACAGCAGACTTTTTAATCCTAACTATAAAGGGATGTAATTCTGAGGAATAGTTCACATAATTCAAGAGGCAAATATCCAAGGATGTTTAAAAATCACAAACTTGTGGAACATGCTCTTCTTAAATGCAAGTTTATAATGTTATTGATATATTCATGTTGCATTTCTGGCATTCAAACTGCAGTCATCCTATGACCAGAAGTTTCTTCTGTCAAGTCTCTCATAATAAAAGCCCATCAGGCAATTTTAAAAACAATGCAACAAACTAAAAAATTCCTTACATTTTGTGCAATTTTCTGTGCCTGTTCTTTGACTGCTCCCTCATGCCATATTACACTTTTTGGATATCTATTATAAGTGACATGTACTTATAAATTGAAAACGTAACAAACCCAGTCAGTGTAACGACTAATAAGAAGTATGTCCACAAAGACTACTGAAATATGTAAAGCAAGAAAACATCAATAAACATAATAGGTCACAATGCAGATCAGAACTAGATGACTGTTATAAAACATAATAATATCCTACCTTCTAAACAAATCCTCAAGAATAAAAAAAAATCACCAGGAGGATTTATTTGGCACTGCCTTTGTGTGTATGCTTTTGTTTACACACACACACACACATAGATATTTACACATATATGTATATATATAAATTCTTTCAACAAAGTCACAACTACCATAATAAAAACTCCCTTGCCATTCTTACTTTCAAATAAAAATAATGACATAATGTTAATGACTGTTAATTTTAAAATTTGATAATACTAAATCTTACTCATACCATTGAAATAGCATTAATTTAGGGCTTTCCAGCAAATCTGGATGTCAATATGTGTTATTATCATCACATATACATATGCTGAAAACCAAAATATATTTTCTCAGCAATTGTTTTCGTTAATTGATTTGCACAATGACTTAGCATACAACATTTTTACATCATACTGTAAAGTATTTATATTATTACATCATTATATTCAGTCAGTATTTGTGTCTGAGCCAGATTAGGATATGGACTAAAAGAGCCTGTAATAGGTAACATCTGTGCTGGAATCTGATAGTTAGTTTTATATTTCTCCAGAGACCATTGGTAGAGTACATTAGCTCATTTTCTAAAGCCTGTATTAACATATTGTCATGTAGGAGCCATATGGAGGGAGAAGAGGAGAAATAATAATATTTGATCAAAGTGCAATTAAAAGCATACAAGTATTTCTAAACCACAAAGAGGTCTAAACCACAAATTCTGGAATAAGTATATATTTCAAAAGTGTAGATGTCCAAATGAGAGTGAAATTTTCCAGAGTTTTTATTTCTAGAACTAGATGAAAAAACTGAGTGGTAAAAGAGCAACTTTTTTCCTCCTCTTCAAGTTCCAATTCTCTTTTTACAGGCAAATGTTATCCTTTCTTACCTCCTAAGTCTCCTGACTGCTGAACAATCCAAATGTCTATTTTAGGACAACCTTAAGACCTCCATAGCATTGTAGCTGCTACTCTAATCTACAGCCCCCCTAAATTACACATCACCCTTCTATGTCCAAATGTACTGCTCAGAACTAATGAATGTGTCTCTACCCTTGCAAGAAGAGCATTCCCTTGGAGGAAATGTCACAGGTTGCAGAATTTTTGTTCAGTGTGTCCTTACTGGTTTCCTTTGAAAAAACTCAAGCTGATTTAAGGAGCTGTTCTTATTGTACCATTGCATTAAAGGGAGGGCTTAGGTGCTCCATACATTCTTCACAATTCCTTTCCAAAGGCCATGCATAGGGACCTCAAATAAAATTATCACATAATCTATGCCCTTTTTTCCACCTTTTCCTCCTATTTTTTTTTTAATCTGTTTTCCCCAAACCCAGAGGGAATATCCAGTGCTGGTGTCTTCTACCACTCCAAGGAATGTTTGTCCCTTTGTCACAAGAACATTAATTTAAATAATTTTTGTTGGTATCCTTTCCTGGCTCTTCTAGAAAGAAAGTCCAAGCTTTAAAAGGGTCCAATCACACTGTCTGCAACGTCTATTATTTATTTATTTATCCTGATAAATTATGCAGGCCAGATCCTCCATTATCACTGGGGTTACCAGTTAAGTCTTTTCCAGCTTTTAGCTACTTTCATTCCCTTGATATATAGATAACAGATGACTAACCAAGTTGTTCTCACTTCCATGCTCGGAAACAGATAGGAATTTCTTACTGGGTTGCATTTTTTTTCTTCTTTTTATTAGCTCCCAATTCTTTCATCTCTTATTCTATTCTAACCACCAGCCTTCTATTTAATTTGATCCCTCAAATAATGACCACCTTTCTTTAGAAGGCAGCTGAATCTCCAGCAAAATATGTATGCTTTTTCTGTGGTCATACTATGTCTCCTATGGCACCCAAGCAGACAATTAGGGCACAGTGGGTTTGCATAAATCTGTGCTATATCAATAGACTTGTTTACCTAATTCAAACAGAAGAAGGAAAATCAATGTGACTTCATTCTATCTGCACAGACTGAACAATACCCAGCATGAGAGGTGGAAAATTTTTCTGGTAGTCTGAATGGCACAGTTTAAAAACAGCTAATTTTTAAGAAGCATTATGATAACCTGACATTATTTTTTAAACATAATTTTAATTATCAACACAGATTGGCTAAAGATTAAAGACATAAAATTTAACTTTGAAGTTGTAGTATTATATACAACTACACTAGATCATAATTTAAAATTAGATTAAAAAAATATTGGGTTTTACAGTTTTTTCTAAGGTTACTGTTGAAAAACAGATTATCTGAATTTTAATAAATCAAGATATTCACTGGGAATACTCAGGTACTTAAAGTTAAAGGCATGTAAGAGCCTACATAGGCTCAACAAATACATGTTTAGTATAAAATATTTGTAACAATAAAAATAGTTTCAGCACTAATGATAATATATAAGTAGCAGTAAACCAATGCATTCTTGTGTTTATTGAGAAATGTTATAAGCAAACAGGACGGGTTTTTTTTTTTTTCTATGAGGAACTATAGATTGCACCTTAAGGAATGTGTTCTTAATAGACTTTAGTGACCAGAGCGTCTAAACCTGATTAGTACCTAGAAAATTGACATTTATAGTAAATTTATAGTAATATCTGCTTGTGTAGACACTCATACTGCTTGTCAGAGAAATTTGTTTCATGAAGCATAACTGTTTAACATGCCCAGAAGTCTTCTGGGAAATATTTCTGTCAATTTAAGAGTCATTATTTCCCATCACCTCCTTCTGAATATATATAAATATGCATAGCAACCTTTCACTTGAAGTATCAGGATCCTATCTTGTCCACAAGAAAAACAGCTGGACAAAGTTGCATCAACTAATCCAATTCGGGTTTATCTCTTGTGGAAAACTTCTGTCAACTCCGCTAGGATCTCCATCTATGCTACCTTGTGTAAAGACTGTCACTATCATTTTCTGTGATAATTTGTAAATTATCAGTTTTTCTATGGTAACATGATAAGGCTTGATGCTTCTCCAAGATCTCTTATAGTACACAGTTGTCTGTACACTCTAAAGATTCAAATTCTGGGAAAACTTCATCTGTGCACTTAGTTAGAGGTAGTTTAGATAGCACAGCTGAAAAGCTGTACAGCTGCAGAAGCAAGGTGTGTTGTCACAAGCCTCTGACTAATAGAAACTTTGAAAGTCATCAAAGATGAGAAGAATAGACCTGTTTCTAATGTTACAGGAAGACATGTGGCAGATAAAAGTATTTATTCAATAAAAGCCTACTGAATTCAAGAGGAAGGGATGAGAAAGGTATGTACAGTACCCTGGTTTTACATTTTTACAAAATGATCGTAATGGAATGAAAGAAAAGGAATAACTTGTAGCAAACTGGAGATATGTTAGAAACTATTACCCTTTAATATCTTGTCTTGATAATTCCTTACACTCTACTCTTATCCAGAATTTAAGTTCAAGTTAAAGAGCAACTAAAAACTCTTTGTCCCTCAAAAACGTGGAAACAGAGAGAGCAAAAGGATAATGATTGCATGATATTTGACCTCTATCCAAAGTTCATTAAAATCTTGTGGTAGGAGTTAGGAGGAAAGATGAAAGATCCAGTCAAGAGATGTTTGAGACTGACACAAGTATCCTGGAAAAAGACAACTGAAGTCTCTCTGCTTGGAAAGAGAGAAAATATCAGTGGTCTGCAAAGATCTAAAGACACTATCAGAGCATAAAATGTGTTCATTTCTATGTCAATGTGTAACATATGATTCAAACATTTCAGTCACAAATCAGTCATGGAGTGCTTTACTCTAGAATAATTTAGAAGTTAACAGACATCTCAGATGCAGAAAATTATACTAGATCATCCAAAATGACTTTTTTTTTTACAAGAAGATAGAAATCATTAATCAATGAGTTGAAACACTAGGCCCTTCCTTGAGAGAGTTAAGTGATATAAAACAAAGCAGAAGAAAGTGAGTTGAATGCAAGTTATATTTCAAAAGGATTCCAAGAAATATTTTGCCAGAAAAGCAAGTATATTTTATTCAAAATAAAAAAAGCTAAATGGATCATGAAAGTATCTCAGCAGGTTAAGACAATACAAGGACAAAGAGAGCACTTTTATATTTGCCTGTATTTAAAAAAATCATCTTTTTTTAAATCTCTTTTACAATATTTGCAATTGCTAACAGCTACACTGAATGTGTTAGAGAGATGTAAAAGTATCTTAGCACAGCTTAAGAATGATGAACAGATAAATGACTAATATAGGGCACTCTGGAATCTGTAGAGTTATGATTCATGCAACTGTTTTACTGAAGCACTCATTTGAAGCTGAGTTTTCCAGGAAATTTCCCAAGGGACAATATAAGACAAGCCTCCCACTCATGCTGAGTGGCTAGTTCTGAGAAAGGACATTGCAAAAGTGAGAGAAACAAGTATTTTCAAAGGATCAGTGGTGGTTAGTAAAGCCCTAAGTCATATAACATGAAAAGAAACTGGCAGCAAATACCAAAATCCCTAGGGAACAAGCCACAAAAAAAGAAACAATGCTCTTGATTACAGAAAGAACAGAAGCACAGACAGGGGTACAGAGCAGATATTCACAAGAGAAAGAGATGATCTGTGTGCTGAGCAATTTTATCAATATTAAAAATATTAAAAATCTGCCATGTCTGAATCCTCAAAACAGTCTTGTCACCATGAGCCAACTGACAGTCAGAGGAAGGAAACCAATTTTAAGCATCCAAAACAAATAGAAAACTGCATGAAAATGGATTGGACCTCTCCTGGCTGAGGAAAACAAACTATGAGAAAATTAAAAATTTTGCCTTACTGCTACACTTGCAGTTTGAAAATTTTATTCAGAAACTACTGTTATAGACTTTTATCCTGAGTCTGTATCACTCATTTTACTTGTTATGATTTGGACAGAGGAGTAGAGAGAAGACTTCTTAAATTTGAAGACAAAACCAATGTGTGTGCTTAGAGGAGATACTTGAGAAATGGCATAAAAGAAGAAAAAAAGGTTTAATAACGGACAAAGGTAAGATCCTACGTGAAATTTCACAAATAAAATGAATAAGAGAGGTGAAAAACTCATATTGTGGGAAAGGAATTTGGGAATTATAGTGAATCACAAGCTGAACATGAATCAACCTTCTGCTGTTATGAAGAAAAGAATATACTAAACTGGTACAGATTGTTTGAAAGATGTGTGAAACACTTTTTCCAGTCTATTCAGCAATGGTGAGGCTTCACATTGAGCCCAGTGTCAAGCCTGGGCACAACAGTTCCAGAAGGACACATATTTCGAAGTAGACCCTCCAGGAAAATTTTCAGAGCACAGAGGAAATCAAAAATAATATCTGTATGAGGTCATGATTGCTCTTTTGTTTGTTTGGGGTTTTTTGGGGGAGTTTTGCTTAGGTGACTTTCATAAAGTTACATAATGCAAGAGAATAAAGAATAAAGAATTTGAAATATATCTAAAGCCTGTGTAAAGCAATTTCACAACACTTGTTTTTACAGTCATTTTTCTTTTTGTCTGTGTGCAGATGTAAAGGTAAGCAGGTTACAGTTCTGTGTTCCTAATGTGTTTGTTAACACTTTACTCCTTTTTCAGTACTACTTCAGATCTTTTTAAAAGCTTCTTCTTTTTATGCTACTTTCTGAAGCAAAAAATTAAAATATATCACATAATTTAAAAAAATCTTCAAATACAAGTCATTATCATGCACACACATAGATACACTTGTATAAACACATAGGAAAAAAGCACTTTCCTGAGACTCCACCCTCAATGACAGGCCCTCCAAGGCTGACAGGCCAGGGATTTGCAGATAATTTAGATTCCTTCATGTTATTCTTTTATCCTTTTTTACAGTTTTGTTAACCAGATTTCTTCCTAGTCCCAAACACTCCCAATAGCCACAGCATTTGCTTACATAGATAAAGCCATTAGGAAAGTATTTTATTCATTACCATTGGCTCTTGCAACTTCATAAACAAACTCTAAAAAGAAGAAAAACCATGAGTAATGCTATCCATTCACTGACCTCCTTTTGGAAATAAAACATTTTAGTGGACAGATGAAGGTGTTATTTGTACAGAATATTCTCATTTCATAAGCAGGCACAAATCAGTTCTGCTTCTGCTCTGAGCCAGCCCAAAGCTGTGTGCAAATACCACTCACAAGCTCCACAGACCTTGAGTTTCAGCTCAGTGCTGCACTACTACAGCCACAAACAATTCCAGATCAGAATCAGCACCAAGTCTGGCAAGATTTACTGTCTCTGCCTGTAGAAATGCCTTTTCAGAGTATCTACTAAAACCTAAACTGTGGCTTTAGTCCTTGTCAAAAGCTGTCAATATCTACTCCAACTTTTTAATAAAAAGTGGTGAGACCATAAAAAATTCAAGATCAGCTCTCTGTTTGGTTAGGACTGATTACGGTACAATCGCTCTGGTTAGTGCTAGTATATAGAGTTGTATTTTAAGACAGCTTACATCTCCAGTCCTAAAATAAACACAAATAAAATGCCATTGCACTGAGTATGAAGGAAGACTATGTTCACATACACAGGCCTCAGAGTGCAAATCTGAAGACAGCTCATTCTGAAGAGATAACATTTGTGCTATTTTTGGAGCTTGTTTGCTGTCTTCAAAAGCATGTTTCATCTGCTGCAGCAAACCAAGCCATGCAAATGAGCATTACACTTACAGTCCCAGACTGTATTTGAATTTCACCTTGAATTTTCTTAGTATCTTTAAAGATTTAGCAACTAAATTTAAATCTGGGACCAAGAAAGACATAATTGTTTAAAGATACTTGTGTATGATTGTCAGATTGGAAGGAGATTTTTGCTCTTATAAGTTTATCCAAGACACATATTTTTGGGGGACAAATTCCAGTCTTGTTAATTCATTGTCTTCCTGGGAAAAAAAATAAATAAAGGAAAAAAATATTGATTTATTGTTAGTGACTCTTTAAAACTTACCACTTCATAATTCTTGCCAAGTGTCAGAACTGAAAAAAAAATTCTACTTATTTACAATTTTGCATGCAGTTCCACTTGAGTTCAATCTTCAATGTAATCTTTACATGACTGGAAGGCCAGCCATTAGACCACCTGTCTACCCTACTACCTCTGAAACTTGCTTAATTTTCAAGTGAGTGGCCATGCTTATTGGAATTTTAGGAATCTTACTGGAATTTTACTTAGGAGTTTTAGGTACAGAAGCCCAGTAAAACCAATGAGACACTTCTGAGATTTCCTAACAGGTTACTGCTAATGTTGTATTAGCTGATTTTGGAGTGTGCATGTTCATGAATATGGTTATGAATGTTGAATTAAGTGATGGGCAAATAATGTTACAAAAATAGGAGAATTGTATGGTTTCTATTATCACTCTGAAAAATGATTTATTCACTTTTTAACACATGCTGTCAGACATGCTACAGTAGTTATGTAAAGCCCCTTTGTGTACTTTACTAATTGCAAGGTTGAGTGAACCACCTTCACTGGGAAGTCTACAGTATAAAATTCATCCTACCTTCAGCTGTACTAGATGCACATCCACATGCTTGCTATCTGAGTCCTGCTGGACAGAATAGGTCAGATCCCTGACTCTTTCAGATGTCATCCGAAGCCAGGTCTCAATTTCTGGCAAGTGGAGAACAATCTTCCAATCAGCCCCAGTGTGTAGAGGAGGTGGCTTTTCATACTGCTGACCAGAATCAAGCTCCTTCATGACATCCTCTTCCCCATCTTGCTCCACTGTAGGAGTCATGTTTATAAGCATGGGAGATGCATCAGATGTCATTGGATCCAGTTCTTGTGTTCTCATGGGAGAAAGTGCTACGTCCATGGCTGACATGAGAAAGTCTAAACCATACTTCTTTCAAAAATAGCTGCAAAGATAAAAAGAATAGAGACTGCTGTATGAAACTAAATTTAGCAAAAAAGTATTCAAGACACAAGGAGTAATTGATAATGTCTGAGAGGTATTGTCCTTCTAGATAAGTTCTTCACCCTACAAATCTACACTAGAAGTTCAAGACTACATAGATTTTTTTCAAAGGAACTTTGTTGATTTGAACAAACAAGTTCTTTCTATGAGAAAAATAACAAATAATGCATTTCTCTCATCGTAAACAATCACCACGGAAATGACAATGAATGTGCTGATTTTCTACAAATGCAACATAAATAAGTGAACATTGACAAAGTCAGCAGAACTTTACTGAGCTCCACAAATTAAACCAGGACTGGTATTTGTAAATTAGTACATATTAGAACATATTCCTTGGTCTAAGGTTTATGACTAAACACAGAATATCTCAAGTTTTATTGAAATTTCCCAACTGTCCACTGGATTATTGACCACATACAACAAAAACTTTGAAGGCAAACTTGAGGCAAATATCAAGGACACTTGGTTGATTTATCTATTTTTGTTTTGAAGTTTAGATTATTGTAGTTTTGTTAGTTTAAGAACCATTGCACTAAGAAACAAATCTAGAAAAACTTAGAGATAAGAATTCCAAATGTCAAAATAAGTACCTAAAATTAAAACATCATTTTCCAAAGTGGCCTTATGAAAGCCCAAAAGCTGTGTCATCAATATACACTTTGGAGGCCAACAGGAAAAAGTGAATTAGTAAAACATTTTACTATATATATCTTTCTCTGTACACTGTAGCTGTATGTAGTGCAGAAAGCTGTCATTAAAACCTATTAATAATAAAAAACAAACAAACAAGAAATAAACAAACCTGCAAACTTTACTCAACACAAAAACTAATAGATTGCAGAAAACCCAGTGCCTTTCACTACTAAATTGACTACACTGTAGCTAATGAGTTATCTTCCTAAATATTTTGAGGCTCAGCATCCAGAGACTACTCCTGCAGGCAGTGAGAGTACTAAGTATCCAAACATCATTCTCCTTATCATAGCCAGGACAAAGAAATTGCATTTAATGTTAATGTGATTATATTTCCTATCATGCCACTACTTAGTAAATTATCTTTTGCATACCTATCACCCTCACAAGAGAATATTTAGAACTCACATTAAACTGACAGTAAATATTCATTTGGCACTTCAGAACAAAATTTTCTACCAGTGCAACCAAGAAAAGGAAATGAAAGAAGATTCCAAACATTCTCACTGTCTGCTGTACAATTTCCAACTCTTTTAGTTCAATTTTTGAAAAATTCAGTATTAAATGGTGTTAAATAAAAAGCTCTGCAGCAAGACTTTATCAAATTAACATTCAGGATGCTGAGTTTTTTTCAAATTCATCTCTTTTCATTGCCTGTTTTTCAGCTTAAAGACTGTTGTTGTAAATACTCAAAATATTTTGTTAGACAAACCACTCAGTTTAAAAATATTTTTGTCTTAGATGCTGCTGATCATAGCCCTAGTTTTAAAGCATAGAAATCAACTGTTCTAAGAGCCCAAACTGTCTTACTATTTTAAGCATATTCTTTCTTTTTTTTTCCCAAAAATGAAATTTTGGGGAAGCACATGTGGTCCTTATTTCTGTATGTTTATTGTTAACAAATTAAACATGCCAATCAGCAAAACAGTTGGCCCTGAATCACTAAATTATACAGAAACACAGGAAGGGCAGTGCTTGCTTGCTAGTTTTTCCACATGAAAAAAACCCTGGCACCCTTGCAGAGTTTTTCAATGTGACTCAGCTCTAGTAAGGACATTAAAGCAATTAGCAAACAGAAATTAAAACATGCTCCTGCAGAAGCAAACAAAAGCTAGTCCATGCTGCATGCAGAGCATAGCTCTAGCATTGATACACTGAATTTGCAATTAGCAACCATTAGGAACCCGCTGACCTGTTTTTTGTTACGATGTGCTTGACTATAATAGTGGCTCTCCAGCATTACAGTTAATGCCTCCTTAATCCTAGTTGCTCTTAAAGTCAAGTCCTTTAAGTCCTTTCCTTTCTGCCAGATCACAAGTTGCAACACATCAGTTAAGAATATGTGGAGAAGCTTTAAAATAGATAATTCTTTTTACATTCTTCAAAAAACAATAATAATCAAAAAATCCTACAAAGGTAATAAAACATCCAGTAGATACTAATTAGCAAGGTCTGGGAAAGCTTTAAAAAGCTCACAAACGCTTGAAAGGAGAAACTGTTGCAGCTAGAAATGACCGAGTCCAAGCACTAGGGCACAGATTCTTTAAATTGTTTCCTGGAAGAAGAAAAAGGCATCCCCATCCAGCTATGCTGTGAGAAAGGAAAACGGAAAGGTTCTCCTGAGCTCTCCAACAAGATTGGCACTGAAGCAGTGCGGTCACGGGAGAGCTCCTAAAATCGCCGGGGAAAGCGAAAGCTCCACCTCGCTCTCCCTCCCCCAGCGGAGCCACACAGCAACCCGGCCAGGGCTGCGCCCGCAGCGCACGGGAACGCACCCCCGGGCATTGCGTGCGGGACCGCTGATGCACAGGCGTTTCGACAAAATTCTAATGCTGGAGGACTAAATAGCAACCAAACAGGCCCAGAAGCAGCAGCAAACCTCATAGGCATATCTACGTTATGCAATTTAGGAGTTATAAAAGTTGTCAAAATACTGTTGATCAGAAGTAGGTTCTGCTTTTTGGATTATTGGCCACCTGCAAGCATGAAGTTTTGTTAAGCCACCAGCTACCGAAGGTGATCAAATTAGCTGTTCTCCACCCCGTTCTCATATAGGCATCTATTGTCCTCTTTCTATATCTATTCCCCTCTGATGCTTAGGATAATAATTTTATACTGAAACATGGAAGGTGGAAACAGCAAGATAGGTCACAGAAATCCTTTCTCAGCAGTTCCAGAATTTTCATAATGTACCATCAGTGATACATGATAAATTTTAGCAAAGCCAGTTTTAATTTGAAATGTGAAAAGTGTATTTAAGGACAATATATCATGATGTCATCTAGTGGATTACAAAATTTGCTAAAAAAAAAAAGGATAGGAATGGATGATCAAGTTAAACAATAAATTGGAGTCATATATGTGGGTATTTTAAGTGACTAGTTTAAATGTTGGGCCTAGATTTTGTTATATTTCTGGAATATTTTGTTTTTCCAGATTTTGTGGGATGTATAGATAGTAAATTGTAAATCACTATGTTAAGTTGTAGAACAGGTATTTAAAATGAATGAATTTTTTTTAGAAGTATACATTACTATGCAAAAATAATTTTTGAAAATAGGTAAAGAAGCAATTAATTTCCTTCATGCTTAGTCTTGTTTTCTAGGTCACAAAAATCCTGGTAGCATCAATGACAGTTTTAGGTGTACAAGCCATACTGCATGAGGCTCCAATTTTCTCCTAAACCAAATCTTTTCTGTACCTAGAACAGCTGTACAACCTAGATGATCTTAAATTTGCAAGTGAACAGATGAAAATACAATTTCAAATGTCCTGATCAATTAAATGTTCATCTCTCAATATATTCAGGGCATCACCTTATTTTCATCATCAAAATCAAAGTGGCAGTTATGACACCATTATTTTTAACAAATACACCTCAAATTATTTGTTTCTGTCACTTTAAAAGCTACTGTTTCAGTCTGCAGAAAGAACACATTTATAAACCCTACAGCATAGCTACCAGCTTGTACTGTTTCTGGTGGCAGAAAAAAAATAGATGAATTGACTATATTTGTTTGCCTTATGTTAATTCTTTGTATAAAGTCCTATATTGTCATGGATACTTGTATAAAAGGTGAGAGATCTTGTGTAAGCACATCCACACATATGCTTTCCATCTTCACTGTTAGTAAGTGCATTATGCCTAACAGATGGTTGATTACCTTCCACTAATCACATAGGCAATCTCTCTTTCCCCTGGTTTTCCGCTCAATCAGATGCTAACACTTTTATGCAAAATGTAGAACGTGTGTGTCAATCATAATACAGTTTATCAATCTCCACAAGCCTTAAAAGACTTCTCTCACTCATTCTGCTCCCCAATTATTCACATTTTCCTTGTTTGTAAAGTGCAGGCCGTATTCACTCTGCCAGCTATCAGATCATCCACATTTTCCTCCAATAGCAGTTGGTTCCTGTCGAACAAAGATTCATTAAGCATTTCAAGCCATACAAGTAGTCCAAGCATTGATCAGTGGTGCAGACACTGGGTCGAATGAATGTTAATGAGCTCTAATTTCCCTTACTGTCACATATTGTTAAGATCAGCCATAAGCACTATACAGCCACCTGTCTGTCAAATAAACAATTAATTTCTCAAAAATGCCACAAAAAATAATCCCAGAGAAACTCCATCACTAAAGAATTATGCCTGCTCGCCAGCTTTGAAATCTAATGATGTAAATTTTAACATCAGATTTAATGAGCTCATTGATGTTGAATTTTCTTGAATAGATACAGTGAAAATTAATATCTTACACAGCCAAGTTATATTATAATGTCTTTTCCATTTCAATAGTCTCAGGAATCCTCTGTCAAGTTATAAGGCTCATTACATCTTTCTTTGAAAATGCAGTCTACTGTATGTATTGTGAAGATAAACTGTCAGTATACCAAAAAAATGACATATATCATGTTATTAACTATATAGAGAGCAACTTGAATTTAATGTCACAGTAACACTATCCATGTTACACTGACCCTGTTGCTGGTTTCCTACATGATTTGATAAATAAACCAATTTCAAAACTCTTTCAAAGAACTGAATTCTAATAGAGCCAATTTAGGTTTTTCACTTCATATCATTCTCTGTGAACACATTTTAAAAAATGCCTCCTGTTACTACATCTAAAAGTCTGAGAAAATTGGACAAATTTTCATTTAGGACTGCTAGGCATCCTATTTCATATATGAGACCATAGGGAATATGATGATGCCTCAACTCCTGCAGGATATGGACCAAAGAGCCTTGCATAATAATGCCAGTATTAAGACTGAACACTAATGTGAATCATGATTAAAATTTTTAATGTGACTGGTTTAAAGTCCATTAAAAAGTCTACCCCTGAGGCTTTAATGGCAGCAAAGCCAGACCACCAATGATCAACTGTGGAAATCCCACCATGGATGTTTGTGTTGCTGATTATGTCTGTAAATCAGCATTTAAGACACTGCAATGACCCAACATGCTCTTTGCTATCTGCTGTTTCTAATACAAGGTGAAGGAAAACGCGGAACTTAAAAGGCAAGTGTTTAACTAGAAAATGGAAATGATTGTGGCAAATCAGCACAAGTGGAAATTCTTCTGGAGGATTTAGCAAAGGGTCTGTCTGAAATAGATGGCATAGCAGGAGAGACTATGAAACAAACTGATAGACCACGAGGTATTAGGCATTATATACCCAAGCAAACTGCAAGGGTGAAATAGGCAAATTATTGACTGTGGTGTGCATGATCTTTCATTTGAATCTTCTTTGGTTCTTAGGATACTACTTTGTAAAGAAAGTTTCTGAGGATCCTTTCCACCTGATATTTATGTCAGGAAAACTAGTAGAAACTGTAACAGAATGAGGCAACACCTGAAAAAGTATCATTTTTTAGAGGAAGAGCTTCTGCTGCTTTTGAAAAGCTACTCTACTGGTGTTTTCCAAACAGGTCACAAAATGCTCTTGACAAGACCCAATGTCAAAAGCTAAAGTAATCTAAATAAACATGGTATAAGCAGGAAGGTCCTTGAATGCAAAAGTAATTGAATAAAAGGCTAGAAACAGTAGGTAGTGGAATGGAGAACAAATGGAGACAAATGGATATCACAAGCAGAATTCCACAGAGGTCTGCACTTCTCAATAAACTGGTCAATGACCTGAAAAATGTGTGGAAACTCAAGAAGGTAATGAAATACGTGTGACAAATTTAAACCCTGAGTAAATTCAAGACCAGAAATATTGAGCAATAAAATCAGACTAAACTTAACACAGAAAAATACTGAGTTACTCGTATGAAAATGAACCAGTCCTAATTGCATGTATAGAATGGGCTCAAAGATGAATGTTACTACTCAATAGCAATGCCTTGGAAGGAAAACTATCAAAGTCCCATAAAAGAAATATTGACAGTTCTCAATAGCAGAACAAAAAGAAAATTAGAAATATTTAGCAAAGGAATAGAGAATAATGCAGAAAAAAAACCACTCCATTGTTATATAAATCCATGGCACAAATCCAGCATGTTATGTGCAATTCTGGCCCCCTCATCACAAAGAGAATACAGTGGTGCTGGAAAATGGCTCAAAAAAAAGGCGATGTGAAGGACAAACAGGAATATCTAATCAAATGAAAGCTGAGCAGGCTGAGACAGCCTTGGGGAAAAAAAACCCATAAAAACATAAAAGGTAACTTTAAGACCATGCTATCCAGAAATTTTAAATTTTTTTTTTTTTTTTGCAGTTTTCACAACCTGGAGCTCTTCATTCTTCAAAAGAACCCCAACCTCTTCTCAACGAAAGCAGCCATTACATTTCCTATATGGCCTTTGTCAAAAGGTCATTAATGTGGTAGACCACGATTAACTAGCAGGATTTTAGTCATTTGCCCGACCACTTTATGTGCTTAAGAAGGTGCTTCAGCCATTCTACTTGCTATGGATTTTGCATACAATTCTCCAAAGGAGATTCTGAAAGATCCAAGCAGTACCCCTTTCAGGTATTCCTTTGATGAACAACATAACAAAAGACTTTAAGCTACAAGGAGCTTCCTTTTAAAGAAAGTGAAAATAAACTTTGTGAATAGCAAACTATGCTGAACTCACCTCTCTCAAGCCCTCTGTTTATTCACGTCTACATCTGCTTCATAAGCTCCAAGTCCCTGGTCTAAACTAATTTCAGTATA
>NW_008662972.1:0-5264 GCF_000695815.1 Acanthisitta chloris
GGGGCGAGAACCGCACGATGCCGGGACCTGCCACCAGCCCGGGCTGTGCCGCCGGCCCCGGCCACGGCACTCCGTACACGGGCGTGGGGAAAACTCCTCCGTACTGACAGAGAGGCATCACGTATGGTGTCACCGCCCCAGCGAGGGCAGGCCCTGGCACAGGCACTGGTAGGGATGGTGGAGCTCCAGGAGCTAATCCTGTGGACATGGGGCAAGCCACTGGAACAGTGCACTTGCTCCCCAATCCTGTCCTTACTGAATTTACCTACAAAAAGAGAAATACAAGAAGCGTCGCTACAGAGTTCCTTTTCCCTCCCTGCCACGGGCAGCGCCGCTGTGACGAGACACATGTCCATGGTGGCACTGCTCCTGCCATGGCACAGTCCCCACATCCCTGTCTGACGCCAGGCACTGGGCAGGGGCTGTCAGCTCAGGGGCAACACAGTGTCCTTGGGGCTTTCTTTTGGGTATATTGCTTTTTTCCTTTGACATTTTTGGTGGGGGATTGGGTTTGGTTTTGTGTTTGTTTTTTTTTAAAAAAAAGACATAACATTTGGAAATTAATAGGAAAGGCAGAGGGAAAAGCTGTCGGAACATAACCTCACCCCTTAAGGAGGCAGGAAGCATCACTAAACAAGTGAGAATGAACACAGCAAAAAGCCATGAGCAACCTTGCACGTCCAAAGGAACTCAGGTAGCTTTTACCTTGTGCATAAAAGCAAACAAACTGCACAAAGTGCAGAATTAACCAAAATCTCACACTCTTAAAAGCAGTCTCAGAAGAGGTTTAAAAATTGTGGCCCATATTTCTGTACAAAATTGTTTCACTCAGCCCCAGGAACTGAGGGCAGTGAGGAATGGGAGGAGACCTGACGCAGCACTGGCGGTGGCTGTGCCCAGGTGAGGCAAAACTATTGAGGACACAGCAGGGCTGCTCTGCTTCAGGGGCTGCCAGAACCAATTCCAGACAGTTTTCTAAAATTCTATTAAAACCCACTTCAATTATTCAGCTTTTGCTGAGCTCTCCTCCCTCAAGATGGGATAGTGGAGCTTCCCAAATGACACACTCCATCCTGTGCAACACCATGGGAACTGGTTATCCCCAACGTTTGCAGCACTTCATTACGTTCTTAATGGCACCAAATTTACAACTCCCTGCTGGGGTTCCCACCATGCCAGCACCTGTTTGAGGTGTAAAGAAAAAAGGGAGTTATTTAATTGTGGGAATCTCCCATCAATGTGGTATTTCAGACTCGATTGATAAAATTGGTATGAAGGTGAAATTTCAGCAGAAAAAAATGAATATATGCCTAAGGCAGTGTGGAATGCTTACTCTCTGTTTCTAATTTTAATATCTCTTCTCAATGAACAGTAAAAATGGCAATGTCCTGCTCTGGGGCATTAACCTCTGCTCCAAGGGCAACTTCAGAAAAACACAGAAATATCTGGTACCCTTCTTCACTTCCCTATCTCTCATTCTCATCCAAAACCTGAACATTGAACCGAGAGAAAGAGATGCTTCAGTATAATGAATTTAACACCATTAATGTATCAAACCTCACCAAAACTAACAGCAGAAACCAAAGAACAAGAAACAGAGGAAATGAGGACGTATTTTTAAGACCTGCAGACTTCTTTAAGCTGTTATTAAACCCTGGTTTTAACATCCTCAAAATGATGGTTTCCACCAAACTAGACACCCGTGAGTGATGCCAACGGGTGCTGGTGAACATACCTAACCAAAATATTGCCTTTTGGACAACACTCTCGGACACATGGTGTGATTCTCAGGGGTGTCCTGTGCAGGACCAGGGGTTGGACTTGATGATCCTTGTGGGTCCTTTCCAACTCAGGCCATTCTATGGTTCTGTGACAGCAATTCTTATAGCAAGCAATGGATTACTCAGTGGCATCAAGAATGTGAGGGGACATTTTTGCCAGTGGTCCTATTTAAAAATTCTAACTTGAACAAGCTTATTTTCAGCTCTTTTAAAATACTGAGAAACCTGCCTCGGTCCAATTTGTGCTTCTGAACTTTTTCCCTCTCAGCTGAACTCCTTGGTAAAGCAGCAGCTGGATTTAAGGCTACTGGGAATAAAACTGTGTCATGCTCCCAACCCAGCATTAATACATATTCATTAAACCTGATAATGTCGTGACAAATGCACATTAATGATTTAAGTTTGCTTCCTCTACCATGTGAGCTAAACATACACTTTAAGAGGCACAAGACACATGGCTCTTGTGTCTTCCCCTGGGTAGAAGTCTCTTGGTCATGGCCCGTTTTTACCCATCACCTTTTGACCAGCCCTGACGACTCAATACCAATGGATGCAGAAACAATCCATCGATTCCTGCATGGAGCTGCTGACTAAAACATCAACATTAACATGTGCCAGAAGAGTCCTCAAAGCAGCACAAGGAGCTGTGGATTTCCCAGCTCTAGGACAGCCATGAGAATACAAGTCCCTTTGCTCATACAGCTCGTAGAGAAGCAGATGGACATTCAGGCATTGATGAATGAGGCACGTTTGGCACCTACATTGGGGTCAAATCACAGCTGTGAACAGGACTAGCTCAGCATTTCCATCAGTCAGGCTCATGTCTTAATGGAGAAACAGCGAGGGAAGCCCCGGGGATACATGGCACAGCTGTGTCAATGGTCAGGGTGTCCACCTGACCACACGACTTTAAAAATCAAACACAGGACCATAAAGATCATCTCATTCCAGACCTCCTGCCATGGGCAGAGTCACCTTCCACTAGACCAGGTTGCTCAGGATCCCATCCGATCTGGCCTTGGACACTTTTAGGGATAGGACAGCCAGAGCTTCTCTGGGCAACCTGTGCCAGTGCATCACCTCCCTCACAAAATCAAGAATTTCTCCTGACATCTAATCTAAATCTCCCCTCTTTTAGTTCAAAGCCATTCCCCCTTGCCCTGGAACTCCATGCTGTGGTTCAGCATCCCTCTCCAGCTCTCTTGGAGCCCCTTTAGGCACTAGAAGGGGCTTTAAGGTCTCCCTGGAGCCTTTTCTTCTCCAGGTTGAACAGGCCCAGCTCTCCCAACCTGACCCGTAGCAGAGGTACTCCAGCCCTTGCAGCATCTCCATGGCCTCCTCTGGACTCGTTCCAAGTCCTTCTTGTGCTGAGGACCCCAGACCTGCACACAGTACTGCAGGTAGGGCCTCAGGGGGCAGAGTAGATGTGGAAAGTATCCTATATTATATAGGTAGAAAGGGAAGTTCCTCCCCTGCTCTTCCCCTCTGCAGCTCCATGAGCCTCCTCTGTAGAATGATAAACTTTCTGAACCAACACCTACAGCAGAACCTCTGCCTGCTGCCCTCACAACCTCTGCTCATGCCACCTCCTCACCTGCACTCACCCAACTCTCCCTGCACTAACAAACCTGTGCCCTGAGCACCAACACATCCCTGTGGGTACCAGCCACCTCTCTCTTCTGCTTCCCTGACACCTGCCTTCTCCTGCCAGTCCTTCCTTTGCTGCTGTTTATTCTCCTTCCCCCAAATAATCACACAAACTCATGTAGAAAACAGAATCATATATACACAGAGGAGAGCACACAGGAAAACACAGGCAGAAATGAAACAAACCTCACAGGACAAAGACTAGGGTAGTTCAAAGAACCCAACTCTGTTCTTTGGACTTGTTTTAATTCTCTACCTTGTTCTTGTGCTTTACCAGGCAAGCTCCAAAGTGCCACCTCAGCGAAACTCCCAGCTCCAGTACTGTCAAAAATATACAGCCAAGAGTGGGGTATGACTAACCAACATCATAAATACTTCTGGTTTTACATTAGAACAGAGGAAACAGCAGGTAATTCTGCTGTGAAAGCTGACTGCAACTATTACAGCCCATCTAAAAAGGTAGGATTTAGATTATTTTTCTTTTGCTGCCTACCCCATCGGCATCAGTGTTTTACTTCTGTATGGACCAGCTACCACTGAAACAAGACTGAGTGGAAGAGCAGGGTCAGAGCTGGCTGCCAACACAAGCAGCTAATCCATCTCTTTTATCACCTTTGCCCAGTTTGCTGAATCCCCAAAGTTTATAGGTACTCCTGAAGAAGTGTGTTTGTGCCTTTCCAAGTTCCTGGAAAGCCATCCTGACACTGAGACCAAGGCAGTGTTGAATAGCTTCAAGCACAGATTCATTTATTATTCTTCTTCTGTCACAGATGGAAGACACAGTAAAGGTTCTCCTAGTCCTCCTGCTTGGTTCTGGCATCCATGGCCATCTCCAACACAGCCCACCAAGCCCATGAGGTAGGAAATGGCAGCAGATGTGCAGCTGTGTCTGGCAGTGCCCAAGCCCCAGCACTCATCACCCACTGGCACAGACCTGCACGTCCACAGAAACAACCTCACTATGGACTGAAAACATATTTATAGCTCTTTTTGGGTGATACGTTTTTCTTTGAAACCCATGGAGCTCTGAAGCAGTATGAAGAATAGAAGACATTTCTGGCAAGCTCTTTATTCCCAGGCATCTCCAAGTAGTGCCTTTAACCACACAATATTCAGCATTCTTTGCCCTGAACGCAGCTCACATTCCTAAACATATTCCTTGACTAATGCTAACCAAAATTACCTGTAAAAAAGGATTATTTCATCATATCTTCACACAGATGACCAAGAGAGAAATCACAATTATCAGGCAGTTTGACTTCAGTTCTTCCTAATAACTCCTATCACATTTCAAACTCCTGCCACTGAGAATCTACCTGCATTCCCAGGCTTCATCAGAACATTTGAAAAGGAACATTTCAGTGCTCCTGTGACACGAATGGATGCTTGGAGGTTCCCCCTATAAACTTCTAATACGATTGACCAGGACCTGCAGACAAACCAACTGGTAACTTCCACAGAAACAAAGCAGAATTTAGTTTTCCTTTGTGTCCCAATTATCTTACTGCTGTCTACACTTCTGATGACAGAGAATGAAAATAAAACTACTCACTCTCAATAAACACAACAGCAGTTTCTCTTCTGAGCTGATTTCCAGTCTTAAAGAGTAGCCTTGACTTGCTTAAAAATAATACAATATATTGTACTCAAATAATTTGCTGCTGGAGGTAGAAGCATCTCAAGTAAAATAGAGATAGCTCAGGAAAATTAGTCCTCTGGTTATAGGGGGAAAGAGAGGACCTGAAGTCAGCCACAGAACTCCCTTGTAGAAAAATAACTGGGTGAACAGTAAGAGAAAACAATAAATTGAAAAAAAAATTAAATTATAGTTAATAT
>NW_008662973.1:0-2071 GCF_000695815.1 Acanthisitta chloris
AGCACTTGGCCTTGTTAAACCTCATCATCATTTAGTGTATTTCTACATGAGAGGAGCAAAAGAATATGCAAAAGCAGAGTGATATCTGCAGTGTTCACAGTTTCAAGGTATCTCAGATCTTTCTATAGATTCCAGCTTTGATGCCTGCCTGGAGTTAATAAAATGTGAGTTAGAAATGTTAGGATTGAACAGCCTTCATAAAGAGTGTGTTTTCAAAAACTGCTTACAACTATAGCAGCCTAATGTTCCTGAGATGTTCATTAGCATTACATGTTCATCATTTTCAGACAAAAATACAGCTGAAAATGGAAAAGCTCACTTCCACTACTAAAGCAATCTGTGACTTGGAAGCATTCCACCATGGAGCTGGGAAGAGCACAGCACCCTTCTTTCATACATGGCCCACACCACACTTCTGTAAGTGAAATATTGATTATCCTAGCTAATTACATTGTGTCATTGATGTCATCTAATTTAGGACTGAAAAATAAACCGTTTCATGTGGATGTCTTGCCTGAGAGAGAGAGAGAGAGAGAGAGAGAGAATGTGTCTCCTTTACAATTGACTGATCAATAAACACGAGTGCACCACTTGGCTCAGGGTTACTGCTGATGGCTGCTCGTGTGAATTGCCAAGCATTGTCTGATGTGCAACAATTACAGCACAGAACTGAGCTTGTCAGCAGCTTACAGTGTCCAAGCTGCAACAGCATATCCTCTGCAGGGACAGATGTGTTTCCAGCTTGCTGGTGTTAAGCCAGGAGCTTAACTACTCGGCTTGTTACTTGACACCGAAATGAAATCCCTGAATGCAACGAGCAAGCTATACCTCAGTTCATTCTCAGGCAGCAGAGGAAAATACCTCTGATCTCAGTGTCAGGCAAGACAAGTAAAGAAATGTTCAGTCACTGCCTACTGTTAGTATCAGCCCTTTTAGCATTCACTTGATGGCAAAGGGTTCTGCCTCCCAACTGGTATTATCCCAGCTTTAACTCTGAATCCAAGGGAAGCCAGCAGCCTTCTTTGTGAAGTGGAACTCACACCTCTGTGGAGTCTTCTTGCTTCACCACCACAAGTTACCAGGAATCTTATGTATTAGTAAGAATGACAAAGACAACTGCTGTCAAAGCACCCGTTGTGCCTGAATAATTTAGTGATCCTGTCTACTCCATGAAAGGCTAAATCCTTCTGAAGGCAGTGAGAGTTCAGGCTAAGTTAGAAACTCAAGATCAGTCTCTCTTTAAAAATAATTCATGTGGTTATTTTTTTAGGAAGTCAAACAAGTAAGGATGATTGTACAGGTTTTACAAGTTTTACATTACAGTTTTGGGCTGTTGGTTTTCACCATTGGTATCACTCATTGGTGATGATGCATTGCTGAAGTGCCTGACAGCATGTGAGGCATCCTTTGGATCAGCGAAAATCAACAGGGATTCTAAAATGGGAAGCTTGAATTTCAGTTGTCTGAGAAACAGCTATAATTGGTAACTTTGTGGTGGGTCCTGAGAACCAATAGCACTGCTTATCCTAGAATTAAATGGGGACTCGTGCCAAAATCAGAAGTGTGTAAAATAGATCCCAAAGCTGAGGAAATTGTTTAGCATTTTATATTCTAGTGTACAAACATGATTAATGCTGTAAAAAAAAGAAGTAGTCTAAATTTGGGGAATAGCTTATGTAAGGTGGAGAGAGATTTTAATGATGCACATGTTACAATTGAGTGCACCCTCAGTGAGTTTGCTGATGACACCAAACTGTGTGGGGCAGTCACAGCTGGAGGGAAGGGATGGGACATCCAGAGGGACCTTGACAGGCTTGAGAGGTGGAACAATGCAAACCTAATGAAATTTAACAAGACGAAGTGCAAGGTCCTAGATCTGGGTCATGGCAATCCCAGGCATAACTACAGGTTGGGTGGGGAAGGACTTGACACCAGCAGTGAGGAGAAAGACTTGGGAGTGACAGTGGCTGAGAAGCTCAGCATGAGCTGCAGTGTGAGCTCTGCCCAGAAAGCCAATGGAATCCTGGGCTGCATCCAAGTACAGAAGAGGTGATTCTGCCCCTCTGCTCTT
>NW_008662974.1:0-15080 GCF_000695815.1 Acanthisitta chloris
CGCGCGGCGCGGGGAGGCGGCGAGCCGCGAGGGTTCTAAAGGTGCTTCGAATGGGGCTTAGCGGCGCTTAAAATGCCTTCGAAACGGTGAGGGTGCTCGTTGTGTTGTTCTGCGGCCAGGTGCGGTGTCCTCCCTCAGAAGAGCCGTTTGGGATGGAGATCGCCCGTGGCGCCTGCGAAGTTCTGTGTTCCTCTTCATCCAAAGGCGCTCGCTGGGCAAAGTGCGGGGTTCGATGCTGCGAATGAATGGATTTATGTGGGAATTAGGTAACGGGCACAAACCTTATCTCAGATTGATCCCTTGGGTGTAATTGTCACGGCGCTGCCAGCTTTGGGAATTGTCCAGGAACAGGCCTGTCTGTGATGGTTTTGCTATGTGGGTTCAGACTGGCTGGGTATGATTTCTCAGGTATAATGCAGAAAAGTTTGCTGTGCAATATGATGGGTTTTCAAATCCTATTTCTGTAGAAATAGTCTTCTCTTAATCCTATACTAGTAGAAAGTGATTGTTTTTTATTTCCAAGACTTATTTAGAATCTTACATTTGTAATGGGACGTATGTTTAATGATGTACAGAGGTATCTGGCAGAAGTGAGAAGATAAGATAAGGTGTAGTAGTAGAAAAGTGGTTAAGAATTGCTGGAATATAAATAAGCAAAAATTCTGCCTGCAGGGCTCAGTATCCAATCATCTGGCTCTGATTCCCCTCCAAATATCCCAAACCCACACACTTGGTTACGATACTCATTAGTGAAAATAACAGTAATTCAGTGCTGCTCATCATAAAACTCCGTGGGAAGAAGTGAAATTGTCAATTTATCGGACACCTAGCCCCAAGCTTGAAATAGTCCTCAAGTAGTGTCTGCAGGGAGCTGCCTAGGAACAGTCTATGTCTCCGTAACAGATGGTTCCTGGCAGACTGGGCCTTCCCTCCCAACTCCTCTCGTTCTGGCACGTCTGCTGAGCAGGTCTCTTCCTAGTAGGTTTTGTCCTCGAATTAAGAGATACCTGGGAAATACTTGGAAAGATACAGGGGAACAGAAGGCTGTCATATTGTTGGCTCCTTCAGCAGAGAGAGGTGTCGGAGTATTCGTTGTGCTGGAAGAGTGCAATAAAGGGCTGGAGATGATAACTTTTTGCTTCTTTTTTCCTGCTATTAACTAAATAGTAGACAGAGCATTGAAGTAACAAAGATGAAAAATATTCTCATGAGGTTTCTACAAGGTTTTGATTGGAAGAAGGTGTAGGTACCGAACGGAAAAACTGAGTGTAAAGGAAGTCAAAAGGAGCTGAAGAAAAGAGGAATGGAAAGAGAAAATAAAATACTGGGATGGATTTTCCTTCCTCCCAGGCCAGATATTGAGGCTAGACCTTAGAAGTAATCCAAAAGAAAAGCCCACAAAATGCCTCTAGTTTTGGGTTTGGTGTTTTTTTAAGGAGCAGAGAGAGAGATTAACACACACAGACATTTATTTTTAGAGATACTTCTATTTCCTACCCTTAGGAAGCAGGGTGTCCAGTCTGGAGCTTCTTAGCTGCAAGCAGCTCTTCAGGGGCTCGAATGCTGGTCTTGTGCTGAGGCTGTCACGCAGCCAGCACAGAATCACACAAACATGTTGGAAAAGACCTCTGAGATCATCAAGTCCAACCACAAAGCAGTGCTAGGGACTGTTACAGGAAGAAGCAAACCATCAGGAGTTACTGAGGCAAACATTGCCCTCACGCTCGAGTCTTGTTGCATGTCCACTCCAGGCCTGCCCAAAAAGAGGTCTGTGCTCCGGTGAGCTGTTGGCATTTCCCACCTGCGAACTGTTGTGCTCCCCAGAAATGCTCTCCTCTCCAAGCCCTATACCTTGCAGTTCTTGGCCATATGAAGGGTGTGATACAGTGCTTACAGGTCACAACCACTTCCAACCCTGATGAGCAACTGCAGATGACACTGCCTGAGGTCATGGCCACCACCATAACTCTTTCTAACCATACTCTGTGCCTTACCAATGTGCAGTTTTACCAAGAGATCCCAGAACAACCTAAGCCATGCTGACTAGCACATACTGTGTTCACAGGCCAAGTCTTACAGATCAATACAACACATGAATATCTGGAGGTGTCCAAATCTGCTCCTAGTTTGTTAGCCTAGTGATTTCATTGTTTACAGTGTGATTTAATTGTATTCCGTGGAGCTGTGCAGAATTTGGTTCTGTCAACACTAACACTGGAGTTCTACATAATAAGCATATTTTTTATTTTGACTTACGGGATTTATTTACGTATTATTATAGGGTTTTTTACAGTGCTGTATAACAACTTTGAAACCATAACTGTCTCTAAAGATCAGATATTTCATTTGAAATTTATTGCAGATCAAGTTTAGATATTTAGAGCATTCAGGCACAGAAGATGGTAAGAATCGTAGCTTTAAAGCTAATATGTCTTGCCAGATGGCAGGAATTTAAGAGAGACTGAAAAATAAATAGGAAGTTAACACTTCTTAATATGAACATGTCGTGAAAACATGCAACAGAGTGTATAGTAACCAATGCAGTATAAAAAGGAAACAATTAAGGATTAGAAAACATGTAGTGTAGGTACCTATTGTTACATTACACATTAAAATTGTATTCCTGAAAGCTTCCAATGCAATATTTATACTGAGTATTCCATTTGTTTTATTTTGTGAATTCTAACCATTTTAAAAGGTGTTAATGTGTTTAACTACTTAGTAAAGTCATATGTAAATCACCACAGAATAGGTGTATTCAGTTATATTTATGATTTTCCTATTGATGTTACATTTATGTGGCAAAGGCTTTCCAAGACCTTAATTGAATAGGAGGGGAAGGAAACCAGTGCACTGTTTAAACAGTACATCTAACAATGTTGTTTATAGAGAGAGGAAACCAGCTTTGAAATGTATTATGAGTGCAACTTGATGTCATGGGCTATAGGAGGAAGAAATCATTAGCTTGGGGAAAAAAATGGCACAATAGCCATGTACAAATGTTAGTAAGGATATGCCTATCAGCAAGGTGTGGGATAAGATTAGGAGGATGAATGTTGGTAATAAAAATCCCTCAAGAATGTGTTGTCTTGTTAAAGGAAAAAGCTAATTTGTAAGAGGTTGCTTCTGTTAATCAGGTAGAGATATGTTTAGGAAAAGGAAGGCCAGGGTGATTTTGGAAAACAGACTTGACCACTAATGTCCTATTGTACCAGCAGTGATTTTCCTTTTGTGGTTGCTAATTACTGTGAATGCTGTAGTGATAGCATGTTGAAGAACAGGAAGAACAGCAGTAGTGCTGCATTAATATTTGGACTGTGTCTTTGCAGTTGGAGGGTGAGCAGTAATGAAAATGCAGGTGTAGGTCTGGCTGTGTTGTGCAATTTGTACAGCATGTCACAGCCCTCATGGCTGGTTCCCTGACTCGCTTTTGCTGTCTGGATGTTTGACAATGCAGTCATACATGTAGGCAAATAGGACTTCTAAAAATACATTTCACAAATCATCCTTTCCAGCTGTCAGGGTGAGAACAGGCCTTTTGTCCTGGAGCCCTGGACGGCAAAAATCCTATTTCAGACAAATGAAATGTAGTTCTTTGCTGCCTGACAGGAAAGCTGCTGACCTGTGCTTTATACCACTCAGTACACTGACCTACCATTGTGTCCAACCTGAGGCTTAAAATGCAAGTTGGCCCCTTGCCCAGCTTCTTTGTAAGCACTACCAAATGGCAAAAGAAATGCATGGTCAGAGCGCCCAGCCTGCTGTGTGGAGCAGTTCTTGCCCATTGCCTCCACAGGGCAAGTCCCACTTTGGAAGGACTGAACACTATATGGCCATCTAAAAATACAAATAAGGGCAATCACCTCTTCTTGTCAGACAAATCAAAGATCCAGGTCACCTTAAAAAATACTAGGCTGCAGGCCAATGATACTATGGGGAAAACAAACAAATAAATAAATAAATAGGAAAAAAATTTCTCTTAATCCAACGTGACTCAGTCCAGTTTTGATCACACTGAATGGAGCCCATTGACTTCAATTGACATTGGATGTGTCCCATGACCTTCTGGTTTATATATTTAGACTCACCATACTAATCTTCTACAGGTCTGATGTCATCACCATTATTATAAACAGAACTTGTCACTTTATTGACAGCAAATAACCTTTCCAAAACGTAGCCAAGGAGTAAGAATGTTTTGTAAGTATGCCATATGACTGTGACTGCCTGCAGTCCATTTTTGTTTACAGGCAGTGGAAGAATTTCAGCTATTTTAAGATCAGTGTCCCTAATCCAGAGAAGATGGAGAAGATGTGCTTGCTTTTAAAATGCTGTTCTGCTTAAAACCCTGACTTCCAGTTGGGATGAAATGAAGGACTGGAGTTTCCAGTACATCCTTTGCCTGTTGCAAGCACCTAGATGGGCACAGGAATGGAGTTCCTCTGACTGCATGCACAAAGGGGTCACTGGTGTTTCATATCTTTGCTTTAGGAAGTCAGCTGCTTAAACATGTGTATAATTTTTTTTGACTGTCTGGTGATTCAGATGTCTGGGTTTTCATTTTGCTTGTTTTCTTGAAAACTTTCACAAAACTGAATCAGCTTGCAAAACCACAAAAATTTACTTCTCAGCCAGCTGTGGTAAAAGAGTTTGCATGGCCAGCTCAATCCTGGAGAAGATTTTCTATGTAAAAAATTTGTTCTGATGAATAGCAAATGATTATGAATTCATTATTCGTGAGCCATTAGCAGTGGACAGAACTGTTCAAGGTAAGCAGTAAATACGGATGTGTTGAGAGAACATGTGTGAGACAAAAGAACTGATGACATTTGGTCATATTAGAACTTAGAGCATTGTTTTAAAATAGATTTGCTGTAAATGTGGGAATGAGAGCTAGACTGATTTTTTGTTTTTTACTTCAAAATGACTGTTTTAAATATATGTCACTGTAGCATTGTGACTAAGAGTAAAATATAATTCTGTGTAACTGACTACTTATTAATAGGGTATTGAGGACTTCTAATGTTGCAGTCTTATTACTTTATGAAGAAATAAAACAAAATTTAGCGTTATTTTTATAATGTTTATAAACGGGTATAGAAAAATAGTGTCCCTTACATTAAATGTTAGAAATTAGAGGCTACCTGCCAAGTGATGATGTGTTTGTTTGACTTGTTACACTGATTGCATTAAGGTGTTGTGTATGTTTCAGATAACAGAATTTGACTTTTTAGTAAGTGTCTTACATTAGACCTAAAATTCTTATTTTAACAGTCTATGATAAACATGTTACCATATGAATGATGAATCTTATTTATTTTAACTTATGTTTATAGAAATGCACCAAAAAATAAAATATGTTTATAAATAAATGTAAATATATAAAGTGGTCTAGAAAGAAGCCTAAATGGTAGTTTTAAAGGATTTCCTTGTGGTAGTTCCTGCAATACAGAATTGTTGCAGGGGGCCTGAATGCTATTGCGTTGCCTTAGTTTCTGTTAGGGCACTGTAACAAAGGCAACTAAATTTCAGCTGCCTTAGTGGTGCTGTTATTACCTTTTCCCTATACAGATTTCTTTGCATTGTGGAAAGCTGCCAAATAAGGAGGAATTTTGGAATGGAGAACATGGAATTATGAAAGTAGGTTGAACAGAAGGATAACAGAGAAACATGTAAGTCAGTATCTCATGGATGAAACTTTGCTAAATTACTTGAGAACACACAGAAAAGTGTAGTGGATAAAGCTGTGCAGGCATGATGTGTGAATGAACTAGGCTGTGCTCTAGAGTTCCTGCATTAATTACTGGAATACTCAGTATTTCGCTGTATATCATATACTAGTATATGACTGAGATTGGAATTTAAGTAATCCACTTACAGGAAGGCATTTCTCAGGAACAACAAAACATGAGACTGACAAACCTCCCTTCATAAATTACTCTGCTGTAGCCCTCCATACAGAGCCTCTTTTAGGTGTCCTGTCCAAACCAGTCCAGGTCTCCTGGTGACATCATGAAATGTGAGATGCCAATGAGCTAGTCTTTGGCCACGATGGAGCTTTGGCCACCTGTCTGTCCTATGCCTGAGAAGATATTCAGGATGTTGACAGAGAAAAGTGGGACTTACCTACTAAAACTTGGCAACCCAGTCTGGCCTGTTTTCCAAGGACCAGTGCAGCTAGCAGTGCTTGATTGGCTGAGTCCCGTTTTCCTCTGACTCCAGCAGAAAAGCCAATGTAGCTGACCTCACTGGCTGGTTTCAGGTTCCTGATTTGTTTAGTCAGCTCCTGGTGCTTTTATACCTTCTCAGTAACTGCTGCAAAGAGTATATATGGTTTGCTTGCATTGTGGTCCACCCTCTGGGCCCAGTTCCCCTGGATACATCTGGCATCAGCTTTGAGCAGCTTACTCTCCTCATCAATAAAGTTGATGATACAGTGCCCAGTACTTTTTTTGTTTGTTTGCTGCTCTTTAAGCTTTCTCAGCAAAAATGGTACACGACTGGCTGTGTTACTAGGTGCAGATATTCTGCACTGCCTGATGCATGCCAAGGCTGCAGAAGCAGATCTCAACTGGGTTTATGGTTCACTCTACTGTTGTCTTTTTCAAAGCCCAGAAATTCTTTGGCTGAAGATTAAAGGCTGGCATAAGTTATTTCTCTGGCATCCCACAATATTTAGACCCTTCACCATCTTCTAGTGCATCAGGGCATCTAAGGCAGAGAGATGCCCTTGATGTCTGAGTGACTACTTGGTGGTGTTGTCTGCATCCACTGTCTCAATTTCTGTCCCTCCTTGTTTCAACAGGCACATGCAAACCTCTACTGTCATTTGGCTCCTGAGGTCCTGAGTCATCTGTCAGTATAAACCATGTGTAGGTTTGTTGAAATTGCCAATTGTGGTTCCCAGCTCTTTTGCATGACATCTAATCAATTGCAGTATCAGGCTATCAGATCAGAGTTCTCCCTGGTGTGAGAGGCAGGAAACAAACCATCAGTCCCACCAGAACTGCACATATGAATTATGCAACTCTTGTGTAAGTTGCTGTATCTGACAGTGCAGAGGACCGTGAGACAGCAGCCCTGTGGTACCAACTGACAGCTGAGGTTTGAGGGGAAGAAGCATTTTCAGCCTTGTGTGTGCATTGCTAAATAATTCAAAGAAGTGGATAAACAGTACCTACAGGTGCATCTTTTTTTCATTTCACACTGATGAATCAAGGTACTATAACTCAAATATGGACACTTCAGATCCTTTTAGGCACACAACATTAGCCAGCGGTTACTAAAAGATAAGGGGGTAGTCGAATGATCTGTAGGCTATACAGATGGTATGCATCGATTGTTTTCTGTTGTTGGGTTTTGCATGTTAGTTTTCTTTCAGAATTCCAGAGTTAGAGCGAGGGAATTATATGACATAGATGACATTATATGACGAAGTTAAGCTTTGACAGTGGTGTTGAGTGTCAACACACTCTGTATACATCTCAAGGATCTCTGTAATTCCAAGAGCTGGAAGATGAGGAGGCAATAAATAATAGGATGCAGAGTAAACTCTTCCTCCTTTTTAATGGGAAAATATTTCAGCCATGGTGATGTACTTGACAAATGTCCGGTTTAGCGGAAAAGCAAAAGGAGAAGAAAAGAGATTGAAGTGCAAAGTCATCTAGGAAATAAAACCCCTAATTAGTAAGAATCATAAAAGTAGGGAAAAACTCCTATTCTAATGTTCTTAAATTAAAATCTGCAGCATGCACATGTATCTGCCGATCCAGTATGGTTTCCAGAGAACAAACAATCTGTGGAATTGTTGAGGTAACATGATTTGCTATTTCCTGGTTAATTGCCCACTAACGTGTGAGTTTTACCCCTGTGTTAAACTAACAAACTCTTGCTATGTACACAGGGTGATCCCAGAGATGGGTGGTGACAAAAAAGTTGTATCTGGCTATCAGGCACACTTGTCCCTAACAGGAGTTGTGTTTTTCCCCTCATGGATTGAAAAACATAGTGACGGTCTTCAGAGTTGCTAATTTAGGCCTTCTGATTGCAAGTTCCATGTAACTTCATGTTTTGCTTCATCTTAAAATTCTAGGAACGGTGGTTTCCTGAGAAAAACAAGCTCATAAGGCTGTGGAACACTCTCTCATGGCTTCTGTGCATGCATAATTGGGAAGCCAGCACAGTACATAATAAGAATGAAGTTCAATCTGTAGTGGTTTTATACCCTATGTTTTTAAGCCTGTAAGCATTTTTCTGAAAAGATATAAACAGAAATCTTTGTAAAGCTCTTTTCTTCAGTAGTGCAATGGTATACATGTAATTTGGGGATTTTCAGCCATAGCTAGAGTAGCAGTAACAAAAGATATTTAAGGCCTCAGTCATGTTTTTTCTTAATGATTTTTAAAATTATGGAGTTGATTTTACAGTGAGATCCCTCTACACACAGATCTCGTCGAAGGCCTGAGACCTGCAGTTAATGTGGTCCCATTCTGTGTCTGATGACACTCCCATTTTACACAGAATAAATGTGGGAGTTTGTGTCAAGGTCAGCAATTTATGGATTATTAATAATATTTGCAAATATCCTCAAAATCCAGTTCCATAGGAATTTGAAAACCTCAAAAATGCAAATCTGGAGAATTCACCCCCTGCAGTATGGTCCTGTGAGGGATAAGGTACGCAGTTGTAATTTAAGAACCTGCAATTATTTGCATTGCAGCCATGTGTGCCCTCTATGTGACTACACCTTTTAAACTTAAGGAGTCTGATGATACATGCAAGCAAAAAAACCAGGCAGGTATTTCAAATGGAATCTGCACAAAGAACAACAAGAACCGGTAGATCTTTTTGGAAAGGTTTGGTCTTCAGAGCTGGGATTTTACAGAGACTGGCAAAAGAATTGGGCTCATCTGATATGCACGGGAGAAAAAGTCAACCTGAAGGGCAGCATCTTCTAGAACTAAATCTGCATTTTCAGAGAACTTCCTTGACCTGAAGCAAGCTGAAAGATGGGCTCATTTCTTAAAATACTAATAGTAAATTTGGATGAGAGATTCTGATTACACTTTTGCTGATGCAAATTCATTAAATTGAAATCATAATAAATCTTGAGTGATTAAGTTCATAATAGAATATCAAATTATTGTTTCTGGGCTTTTTAAGACCCTGAGATGTGTCTGGCATGTAGCTGAACAGTCATTTTTCTTTGCTGACAGCCTGGGTTATGTTCCTAGACTATATGCTGCAGTACACTGAATGGCATTGTCCAATTGGGGTTTATTTTTAGGCTGCTTTGTAGCAGATGCAGATTGGCACATCCCTGCCTACTCCGGTGCTGTGGGTTACATTCCCAGCAGGAGCCTCACTGAGAGGGAAGGAAAGTAGTCACAGAAATTATAGCAGTGCAAAGCACAGGCCTCAGAACTCTGCTTCAGTGGGTCAGCTGCCAAGGATTGCATGTGAACAGTACTTTCAAGCTGTCTTTGCTTCCTACTGGGGACTTGACTTGCAATTGAAATATCATACACAGGGAACTTGCCCGAACTTTGAATTAATATGCACATGACCAAAACAGTTCAAGTCACCTCCTGCTGCAAATTCCTAGTCCTCAGATGTGAGTGCTGCTCACACTGCAGCAATTAGGAATGGTTAAAGGAGTAAGTGCATTTTAAGGAATATATTCCAAGAGCTTAGTTGTGCTGCTGTTGAGATGAGTTGCAATCTTTGTGTTACACCCAACAGGAATAGATCAGGCCCCAGGACTGCAAAAAGTGTAGTTATCTAGAAACCAAAGTGCCTTAAATGTTTGTGTTGAACCATTTCCATTGGAAAAGTACATTTGATCTGGAAAGATGTAGCATTTTATCCCAATAGTATGTTTTAAGACCTTTACTCTCCGTTGTGTATGTGTAAAATAAATACAATGTGTAATATGTATATAATTACACATAATTTTAATAATTAATGCTAATATAACAAATAATAAATATAGCAATTACCTGAAAAAGTAATAGTCATGGGAGCTGCCATAAGTCAACTAAGATCAGAATGAATTTCCCACTGTTTTCGGCAGAGTCCTATTTTCCCTGTCTGATTGGCTCGCCTTATACAAAGAACCCAGGACAGCTAGATCACAGACCTGCAACCCAGGAGCAAGGAATCCCTCTGTGAACTTGGCAAATGCTTTTACTGTGAATATAGGCGAAAAAACTCCGTGTAACTTAACAACTTGGCTACCCTTCTATGTGAAAAAAAATTGTTTGCTTTCTTTTTTAGATGATCACTTTTCCTGCTGGTTTGTCTCTTCCGTGTGACGTCACTGTGACAGTAGTAATGCAGTTATGACAGAGTAAAACTTCCTGGCCTTTGCTTCAGTAGCACAATTATTAATTGTGCTTCCTGAATTTCTATTCATTTTCATATTGAAGTCAGCAATAGTAACTTTTAATATTAAATAGGCCAGGCTGACAGGTAGTAAATAGATAGATCTGTATTGGAAGTGTAAACTGAATGTTTCATAGTATCATAGTATGTTAGGGGTTGGAATGGACCTTAGAGATGATCCAGCCCCAACCCCCTGCCCTGGGCAGGGACACCTCCCACCAGAGCAGGTTGCTCAAGGCTCAGCCAACCTGGCTGTGAACACTGCCAGGGTTGGGGCAGCCACAGCCTCCCTGGGCACCCTGGGACAGTGTCTCACCACCAGAACAGGGAAAAGCTTCCCAGTATCTCATCTAAATTTCCCTCTTTCAATTTCTTCCCATTGCTCCTTGTCCTGTCCCTGCAGCTCCTGACACACAGTCCCTCTGCAGCTTCCCTGGAGCCCCTTCAGCTCCTGAAGGTGCTCTGAGGTCTCCACACAACCTTCTCTTCCCCAGGCAGAACAGCCCCAACTCTCTCAGCCTGTGCTTGTAGGGAATGTGCTCCAGTGCTCTGAGCAGTTTCATGGCCTCCTCTGGCCTTGCTCCAACAGTTCCATGTCCTTCTGCTGTTGAGGACACCAGAGCTGTGTGCAGGACTCCAGGTTAATGTGATGTGAAAATCAGAGGAGGCACCACTGTTGTTCTTCCAGACACCTTTCAGAGTAAAAATCTTTTTTCAGCTTCTCTGCTTGTGAAGGGAAAGAAACACTGAATCACAAGAGGTTGAGTGAAGTTTATATGTAATGTCTAAAACTGCTTCTGAAGGAATTTACCTGTCAGAGTTGATTACACAAAACAAGCTTTCTGCATACAGCTGGCTCCCCAGGATACAGGAGAAGAATAGGTGTGCTCAAAGGTGGTTTGGGTTGCCCCCGGCAGCTGGATGATTGCAGGCCGTCCTCAATCTGGGCTGTGTTGGAAGGGGCAGTCCTACTGTGCCCCACCACAGACATACCTGCAGTCATTTCCCTGACACTGTGCTGGCCAGGTGATGAGGCTTGTATAAAAAGCTTCTGCTGTATGCTAACATATTTGCCAGAGGTCTTTCAGAAAAGAGAAAGGTTTCTACACAGACACTTTCTGGAGTCCAACGAGCAGTGTGATGTTGCACAGTGTCATCTGCAGGTTGACAGCAGTTATTGCATGGGGCCTGATTTTGCTGCTGTTGAGTCACTGGTGTCTCACCATCTTCAGCAGGGTTCCTGTATTAGTGTCTGTGCCACAGCTGCTAAATGGCCATGAAATTTTAGCCTTGAGTCACACATATATATCTGAAGTGATTTTGTACTATTCCAGTAAGTGTTCTTGACCACCACTCAGAGTTCTGTAGCAGTGGATTGAAAATTCTTTGTGGTTTGTTTATTATTCAAAAGAACACCCTTGCTTTCTGATATAAATTATAAAATCCATTGTGTAGAGAGGAATTGTACTCAAGATTAATGTATTCCTATGCTACCAATCAGACTGAAACCTGAATGCCAGTAATGATTTAATCTAAGAAAATCCAGCTGTCTTTGTTAGAAAAAAGACATTTTAGAGACACTATGACTTGGTAGCTTTAGCAAAACAGCAGTTAACTGAAGTGGATATTTTTTTTCTGTGCTAATAGAAGTGATACAGAGTCACAATTGGTAAATTCAGGAAACACACCTAAAAATAACTCTTAGAACAACTATACTACTCTCTCAAGTGTAAGATTCTACTGTTGGGTTTGTCTTCCATGATCAGTAGTACCTGTGCTTCTCTCCAAGGAGCTATGTGGTTTAACTACACATGCATCTTGGCAGAGACAGGAGACCTAAATGTAACAAAAAGGAAATTGCTCTCATCTTACAGTGTTTGATTAAAGCTTTAGGCACAGAGCTTTTTAAATGACAAATGCTCAATGAAATAATATTATGTCTTTATACTCCAGAGCACTATTAATCTGAGGTTTCAGGACTTTAAGAAATGTTAATTAACTCATTACCATTCATGTAAAATGTTAGCATTACACTCATTTTGTGGGCTGATAACTGAAGCATGGAAATATTGGGTTCTTAAGGAAGAATGAGATTAAGCTTCTCTACCATGTGTATTTCCTACCAGGTATTTCCAGAGATGTTAACTGCTCATGCAGTGGTGAACTCCATGGGTCTTTCATCAAGTTAGCCCAAAAGGAGCAGGAACAATTTTGGGAGAGGCTGAACAACTTCAGCAGTGCCCAACGCAGGATGTTAATGCAGATTGAACCTTTGTCTTGGTATGTGGGAGCCCAAATATAATAGCTAAGAAGCCAGTGTTCTTAAGGATCTGAGGGAGTTACACATTCAAGGACAGAACAGAGACACTGTTGGCTGTTTTGCAGGAAGGTAAAGGGGTGCATCACTTAGATATGTTTTTTTTTCAAAAAGTGCCAGCTCTGGCCAGGGTAAACAATGTGCAAATTAGGAAGCCACTGTTAGATCTGTTGAAATGCATCTGTGCACAGCCTTGCTGATTTCATTTGTGATTTCAGTATAATGAAAGAATATGATCACTGCAGAAACACAACTCACAACAGAAATTTTGTGCAGTGTGGGTATAGGAATTGTTCACCTAATATACATTTAGCCTAGTGTCTTGTTTCCAACAGAAGTCATCAGCAGATAATTTGGGGGGAGGTGTATAAACCCATAGGTAATGAATAATCTGCTGTACATATTACATTTCAACTTAATCTTGCATCTGTTTTGGATGGTAAAAATTTGCACCATGGCATTTTCAAATGCTTCCCACAATTTTTTTACTCAGAGAAATCACTACTTCCCAGTACCACTGATAGCAATTTAGCCACTGAACCTCTTTTTGAATCTAATGAACACTGTTAGTCTCAACGATTTCCCTTAACAATTTAGTTTTGTAATATAATTGCATTTATATTTTTTTTATTGCTGTTTCTGCATTTCACAACAAATTTCGTCTTGTTTTCCTGTTACAGGACTGTAAGAACTGAAGTTCCAAATGTACCTTTTCTGCAATATTCTGTATAGTTTATGTTTGATTTTTTTCTATCACAGGCCTTTCATACCTGATTCATTTTTAGGGTAAACCCCAAACATCTTTCAGTTTGCCTTTTCCTTCATTCATCCTTCTCATCCTTCTTTTAGTTCCACCTGACTCTAGGACATCCTTTATTGAGATCTTTGCATCCTGAATCATTACAATTTCTTCCAGATGAAGATACTGATTTCTCTAACATTCTTCAACTTCTTCATTATCACTTTTCTTACGCATCCCAACATTTTGTTTACTTGTTTTGGCCTCACTTAAACATGACCTCAGGCTGTTCTCTAAGCTGTGACCCTTTTTTAGAATTCTGTGAATCATATAAATTACTCTTCTTCTTCCCTTCCATAGCACAGCTCTTTGTAGTTAACAAATTTGAGTTTTGCTTGCCATCAGCCTGGCCAGGTGATGATATCTAATTGGGTCTTTTGAAGTTCTTTCTAGTCCTCTCTAACCTTCATATAAATAAACCTGTCATCTACAGATTTTGCTGCTCCCTTTTCAGATCTTTGCTTTCTTGACAGATCAGTAATAAATTCATTAAATCACAGAGAACTAGTATTTTACTTACTAAAACTGCTAATTTAATTCTACTGTGAAAAAGCTCTAGTTTGACAATTTTTTTGTCTGAGAGTTAGGCCATTTCCTACCTGTGTTTTAAACTCTTGTAGCCATTACCATTTTTAGAATGGCAAGTAATTAAAACGTGGTGGCTTAATGCTTATTTATACTCTGGTTCCCTTTTTCATACATGAAAAGCTATCTGTAATAATGAGAACCTGACAGAAAATATCTCTATTAGGGACCATGCCTCTGACATAACTGGAATTTTTTTCCAATCACAGTACAATGTATGTTTTAGCCTGTTTGTGTTACAGAGGGTTTGGCCCACATAGTTATTTCTTAAAAGGAGAAAGATGCTTTACTAAAAATATGTAATTTCAGACTTCTGCAACTTGAGTTTTACATGTATAAAACCCCTATTTTGGTGCTTTGGACAAATCTCTAGTATTTTAAAACATGACATCTTCAAAAACGGTGATTATTAAGAGAACCCTGAGTGAAACTAGTGACTTTCCCACTGCCTTCAGTGGGTAAAGAGAGGGACCACATGATGGCATCCAAAACACTGTCCTGTGTATGAACGCCAAACCACAGATGGCCAGAGTTCCTGTTCAGAATTATTATGTTTGTGTGACATCCTCTGAGAGGAGTTTAAGCCAGGCAGTACCCATTTTGCAGCTCCTTGGGCAGGGAAAGGGACACAGCAGTGGCAGGTGTAGGACAGGGCGGGGACAGGTCTAGGGCTGGACCAAGGCAGGGGCACATCAGGAAGAGGTGTAGGGCAGGAGTGAGGCAAAGGAAGGGATGGGGCAGGTGTAGGACAGAGCAGGACAGGGGGAGGTGTAAAATAGGGTAGGACAGGACAGGGGCAGGTATAGGACAGGGACAGAGCAGAGGGCAGGGGCAGGTGTAGGACAGGGTAGGAGAGGGGTAGGTGTAGAACAGAGGCACGTGTAGCACAGGGAGAGAGCAGAGGGCAGAGGCAGGTATAGGACAGGGACAGAGTACAGGACAGGAGCAAGTGTAGGACAGGACAGGGCAGGGTAGGACAGGAGCAGGGGTAGGACA